>NW_027423487.1:0-67688 GCF_048934315.1 Petromyzon marinus
TAGGTGATGATGGTGATGGTGCTGTAGGTGGTGGTGATGGTGATTATGATGATGATGTAGGTGATGGTGATGATGTAGGTGATGATGGTGCTGTAGGTGATGATGATGATGGTGCTGTAGGTGATGGTGATGATGATGGTGATGATGATGGTGATGCTGTAGGTGATGGTGATGATGATGGTGATGCTGTAGGTGATGGTGATGATGATGATGGTGCTGTAGGTGATGGTGATGATGATGATATAGGTGATGATGCTGTAGGTGATGTAGGTGATGATGTAGGTGATGATGGTGATGGTGCTGTAGGTGGTGGTGATGATGGTGGTGGTGATGGTGGTGGTGATGATGATGGTGGTGGTGATGGTGGTGGTGGTGGGGTGGTGGTGGTGGTGGGGGTGGTGGTGGTGGTGATGGTGGTGGTGGTGGTGGTGATGGTGGTGATGGTGGTGGTGGTGATGGGGGTGGTGGTGGTGGTGGGGGTGGTGGTGGTGGTGGTGGTGATGGTGGTGGTGGTGATGGTGGTGGTGGTGGTGGTGGTGATGGTGGTGATGGTGGTGGTGGTGGTGGTGATGGTGGTGATGGTGGTGGTGGTGGTGGGGGTGGTGATGGTAGTGATGGTGGTGGTGGTGCTGTAGGTGATGATGATGGTGCTGTAGGTGATGGTGATGATGATGTAGGTGATGATGGTGATGATAGTGATGATGGTGGTGACGGTGATGATGATGTAGGTGATGTAGGTCATGGTGATGATGGTGGTGGTGATGGTGATGTAGGTGATGATGATGCTGTAGGTGATGATGATGGTGATGATGTAGGTGATGTGGGTGATGTAGGTGATGATGATGTAGGTGATGATGAGGATGATGATGTAGGTGATGATGATGTAGGTGATGATGATGATGATGTAGGTGATGATGATGATGTAGGTGATGATGATGATGATGTAGGTGATGATGATGATGATGGTGGTGATGATGTAGGTGGTGGTGATGGTGATGATGATGATGTAGGTGATGATGATGATGTAGGTGATGATGATGATGTAGGTGGTGGTGATGGTGATGGTGATGATGGTGATGATGATGATGGTGGTGATGGTGATGATGTAGGTGATGGTGATGATGTAGGTGATGATGATGATGATGTAGGTGGTGGTGATGGTGATGGTGATGATGGTGATGATGATGGTGATGATGGTGGTGATGGTGATGATGATGATGATGATGCAGGTGGCGTGCGAGACAGACTTTGTTTCGAGGAGCGACGTCTTCCAGCGCCTGGTGGAGCTGTAGGTGATGATGTAGGTGGTGATGGTGATGATGGTGGTGATGATGATGATGATGGTGATGATGATGGTGATGATGATGGTGATGATGATGATGCAGGTGGCGTGCGAGACAGACTTTGTTTCGAGGAGCGACGTCTTCCAGCACCTGGTGGAGCTGTAGGTGATGATGTAGGTGGTGATGGTGATGATGGTGATGATGGTGATGATGGTGGTGATGGTGATGATGATGGTGGTGATGATGATGATGGTGGTGATGATGATGATGATGGTGATGATGGTGGTGATGATGATGATGATGTAGGTGATGATGGTGGTGATGGTGATGATGATGATGCAGGTGGCATGCGAGACAGACTTTGTTTCGAGGAGCGACGTCTTCCAGCACCTGGTGGAGCTGTAGGTGATGATGTAGGTGGTGATGGTGATGATGGTGGTGATGATGATGATGGTGGTGATGATGATGATGGTGGTGATGATGGTGGTGATGGTGTTGGTGATGATGCAGGTGGCGTGCGAGACGGACTTTGTTTCGAGGAGCGACGTCTTCCAGCACCTGGTGGAGCTGTAGGTGATGATGTAGGTGGTGATGGTGATGATGGTGGTGATGATGATGATGATGGTGATGATGATGGTGATGATGATGGTGATGATGATGATGCAGGTGGCGTGCGAGACAGACTTTGTTTCGAGGAGCGACGTCTTCCAGCACCTGGTGGAGCTGTAGGTGATGATGTAGGTGGTGATGGTGATGATGGTGATGATGGTGATGATGGTGGTGATGGTGATGATGATGGTGGTGATGATGATGATGGTGGTGATGATGATGATGATGGTGATGATGGTGGTGATGATGATGATGATGGTGATGATGGTGGTGATGATGATGGTGATGTAGGTGATGATGATGTAGGTCATGATGATGGTGATGATGATGATGTAGGTGATGATGATGTTGGTGATGATGATGATGATGGTGATGATGGTGATGATGGTGATGATGGTTTTATGATGATGATGATGATGGTGGTGATGGTGGTGATGATGCAGGTGGCGTGCGAGACAGACTTTGTTTCGAGGAGCGACGTCTTCCAGCACCTGGTGGAGCTCACCGTTGGCGCTGTCACGGCACATGGAGACAGCTGTCCACAGTGTCACACGTACACACGGGTACACACACACACACAGTGTCACACACACACAGTGTCACACACACACAGTGTCACACACACACAGTGTGTCACACACAGTGTCACACACACACACATATACACACACAGTGTCACACACACACACAGTGTCACACAGTGTCACACGTACACACGGGTACACACACACACACACAGTGTCACACACACACAGTGTCACACGTACACACACACACACACACAGTGTCACACACAGTGTCACACACACATACACACACACAGTGTCACACACCCACAGAGTCACACACAGTGTCACACGTACACACGGGTACACACACACACACACAGTGTCACACAGTGTCACACATACAGTGTCACACACACAGTGTCACACGTACACACAGTGTCACACACACACAGTGTCACACACACGTACACACGGGTACACACACACACAGTGTCACACACACAGTGTCACACACACACAGTGTCACACACACACATATACACACACACAGTGTCACACACACACAGTGTCACACACACACATATACACACACACAGTGTCACACACACACACAGTGTCACACGTACACACGGGTACACACACACACACAGTGTCACACACACACATATACACACACACACACAGTGTCACACACACAGATATACACACAGTGTCACACACACACAGACACACACACAGTGTCACACACACACACAGTGTCACACACACACAGTGTCACACACACAGTGTCACACAGTATCACACAGTGTCACACGTACACACGGGTACACACACACACACATACACACAAATATACACACACACACATACACACACAGTGTCACACACCCACAGAGTCACACACAGTGTCACACGTACACACGGGTACACACACACAGTGTCACACAGTGTCACACATACAGTGTCACACACACAGTGTCACACGTACACACAGTGTCACACACACACAGTGTCACACACACGTACACACGGGTACACACACACACAGTGTCACACACACAGTGTCACACACACACAGTGTCACACACACACATATACACACACACAGTGTCACACACACACAGTGTCACACACACACATATACACACACACAGTGTCACACACACACACAGTGTCACACGTACACACGGGTACACACACACTCACACACAGTGTCACACACACAGTGTCACACAGTGTCACACACACACACAGTGTCACACACACACAGTGTCACACACAGTGTCACACACACACACAGTGTCACACACACACACAGTGTCACACACACACACACACAGTGTCACACACACACAGTGTCACACGTACACACAGATATACACACACAGATATACACACATACAGATATACACACACACACACAGTGTCACACGTACACACGGGTACACACACACGTACACACACACAGTGTTACACAGTGTCACACATACACAGTGTCACACACACGTACACACAGTGTCACACACACAGTGTCACACACACACACAGACACACACACACAGTGTCACACACACACACACAGTGTCACACAGTGTCACACGTACACACGGGTACACACACACACAGTGTCACACAGTGTCACACACACAGTGTCACACACACACAGACACACACAGACACACACAGTGTCACACACACTCACACAGATATACACACAGACACACACACACATACACACACACAGTGTCACACAGTGTCACACACACACAGTGTCACACACACGTACACACAGTGTCACACATACACAGTGTCACACACACGTACACACAGTCACACACACAGTGTCACACACACACAGTGTCACACGTACACACGGGTACACACACACATACACACACACAGTGTCACACACACGTACACACAGTGTCACACACACAGTGTCACACACAGACACACACACAGATATACACACATACAGATAGACACACAGTGTCACACAGACACACACACACATACACACACAGTGTCACACAGTGTCACACATACACAGTGTCACACACACGTACACACAGTGTCACACACACTCACACAGATATACACACAGATACACACACACACACAGACACACACACAGACACACACACACACAGACACACACACACAGACACACACAGTGTCACACACACTCACACAGATATACACACAGACACACACACAGTGTCACACACACACACAGACACACACACAGTGTCACACACACAGACAGTGTCACACGTACACACGGGTACACACACACAGTGTCACACACACAGTGTCACACACACAGTGTCACACACACACAGACACACACACACAGATATACACACATACAGATAGACACACAGTGTCACACAGACACATACACAGACACACACAGTGTCACACACACTCACACAGATATACACACAGATACACACACAGACACACACACAGTGTCACACACACACAGATATACACACAGACACACACACACAGACACACACACAGACACACACACACACACAGACACACACAGACACACACACAGTGTCACACACACACACAGACACACACACACAGACACACACAGTGACACACACACACAGATATACACACAGACACACACACACAGACACACACACAGACACACACACACACAAACACACACAGACACACACACAGTGTCACACACACTCACACAGTGTCACACACAGTGTCACACACGTACACACGGGTACACACGCACAGATATACACACGCACACACAGATATATACACCCACACACGGATATACACACACACACATACAGATATACACACAGTGTCACACACACACAGACACACACACACAGACACACACACAGTGTCACACACACAGTGTCACACACACACTCATACAGATATACACACAGACACACACACAGACACACACAGACACACACACACAGTGTCACACACACACACAGTGTCACACACACTCACACAGATATACACACAGACACACACACACAGTGTCACACACACTCACACAGTGTCACACACACTGTCACACACATACGCACACACAGACACACACAGACACAGTGTCACACGTACACCCGGGTACACACATACACACACACACAGTGTCACACACATACACACACACACAGACACACACACAGTGTCACACACACACAGTGTCACACACACACAGATACACACACAGTGTCACACACACACAGTGTCACAAACACACTCACAGATATACACACAGACACACACACAGACACACACACACACAGTGTCTCACGCACACACAGTGTCACACACACAGTGTAATACACACAGTGTCACACACACAGTGTCACACGTACACACGGGTACACACACACAGTGTCACACACACACAGTGTCACACACACTGTCACACACACAGTGTCACACACACACAGTTTCACACACACAGTGTCACACACAGACACACACACACAGTGTCACACACACAGTGTCACACACAGACACACACACACAGTGTCACACACACACATAGTGTCACACACATAGTGTCACACACAGACACACACACAGTGTCACACACACACATAGTGTCACACACATAGTGTCACACACACACACAGTGTCACACACACAGTGTCACACATACACACGGGTACACACACACAGTGTCACACGTACACACACACACAGTGTCACACACACAGTTAAACACACACAGTTAAACACACACAGTTAAACACAGTTACACAAACACACATACAGTTACACACACACAGACACACACAGTTACACACACACACACAGTTACACACAGTTACACACACACAGTCAAAACAAAGACAAAGATCCCCCGTATAGCCTTAACAGACTGTAGGGGCAAGTGCTGTTAGCGAGCACCTATGAAGGCCGGAACGGTACACGAGGGGGTGGGTGGCCAGCACCACGCCCGACCGCCTTTGTCTCCCTAGTGGCAATGTTTATACACCGCACCAGGTACTCACACACAGTGTCACACACACACAGTGTCACACACACAGACACACACAGACACACAGACACACACACAGTGTCACACGTACACACGGGTACACACACACAGATATACACACAGACACACACACAGACACACACACAGATATACACACAGACACACACACAGACACACACACAGATACACACACAGTGTCACACACACACAGACACACACACAGACACACACACATACAGACACACACACATACAGACACACAGAGAAACACACACAGCACACACACACAGAAACACACACATACAGACACACACAGAGACACACACACACAGACACGCACACACACACAGACACGCACACACACACAGACTCACACACACACACAGACACACACATACAGACACACACACATACAGACACACAGAGAAACACACACAGCACACACACACAGACACACACACATACAGACACACACAGAGACACACACACACAGACACGCACACACACACAGACACGCACACACACACAGACTCACACACACACAGACACACACACATACAGACTCACACACACATACAGACACAGAGTATGGGTCTCTGTGTGATGAGTCTCTGTGTCTCTGTGTGGTGAGTCTGTGTGTCTCTGTGTGGTGAGTCTATGGGTCTCTGTGTGGTGAGTCTGTGGGTCTCTGTGGTGAGTCTGTGGGTCTCTGTGTGGTGAGTCTATGGGTCTCTGTGTGGTGGTGGTAGTGTAGTGGTGGTGGCGGTGTGGTGGTGGTGTAGTGGTGGTGGTGGTGTAGTGGTGGTGGTGGTGTAGTGGTGGTGGTGTAGTAGTAGTGGTGGTGGTGGTGTAGTAGTGGTGGTGGTGGTGGTGGTGTAGTGGTGGTGGTGGTGGTGTAGTGGTGGTGGTGGTGTAGTAGTGGTGGTGGTGTAGTGGTGGTGGTGGTCTAGCGGTGGTGGTGGTGTAGTGTTGGTGGTGTAGTGGTGGTGTGGTAGTGGTGTAGCAGTGGTCGTGGTGGTGTAGTAGTAGTAGTAGTGGTGGTGTAGCGGTGGTAGTGGTGTAGTTGTGGTGATGGTAGCGGTGTTGGTGGTGGTGTAGTGGTAGTGGTGGTGGTAGTGGTGGTGTAGCGGTAGCGGTGTTGGTGGTGTAGTGAACATCGCTACCTCTGAGAGAGACAAAGGCGGCCGGGAGCGGTGGTGCTGGTGTACCACACCCCTCTGAATGCATCCACAGTGCCGGTAGCTAACAGCACTTGCCCCAGGAGCCAGTTAGAGCCTACACGGGGGATCTTTGTCTTTGTGTTGTTGTGGTGACAGTCTGACACCCCCCACCTCCCTGTGACAAAGAGCTTCACAGCTTCTCTGATTCCTCCTGCTGCAGCTGCTTTATTGATGAGCAGTGAATGTTAGTGAATTCTAATTAATTCATTCATTGATTAATCCTCGTAGCTGGACCTGAGCGGAGAGGAAATCCTCCGGCTGAGCAGCCCAAACTCAAAGTCCTCGCTGGGGGAGGTGCTGGCGCTCACCATTGGTGAGCTACTCACCAACTCACCAACTCACTCACCTACTCACTCACCTACTCACTCACCTACTCACCTACTCACTCACCTACTCACTCACCTACTCACCCACTCACTCACCTACTCACTCACCTACTCACTCACCTACTCACCTACTCACTCACCTACTCACTCACCTACTCACTCACGCACTCACCAACTCACTCACCCACTCACCTACTCACTCGCCTACTCACTCACCTACTCACCTACTCACCAACTCACTCACCTACTCACTTACTCACTCACCCACTCACTCACCTACTCACCTACTCACTCACCTACTCACCTACTCACTCACTCACCTACTCACTCACCTACTCACTCACCTACTCACTCACCTACTCACTCACCCACTCACTCACCTACTCACTCACCTACTCACTCATCTACTCACCCACTACTCACTCACTCACCTACTCACTCACCTACTCACCCACTCAGTCACTCACCTACTCACTCAGCTACTCACTCACCATTGGTGAGCTACCACTCGCTCACCTACTCACCTACTCACTCACTCACTCACCTATCCACTCAGTCACCCACTCACTCACCTACTCACCTACTCACTCGCCTACTCACTCACCTACTCACCTACTCACTCACTCGCCTACTCACTCACTCACTCACCCACTCACTCACTCACTCACCTACTCACTCACCTACTCACTCACCCACTCACTCACCCACTCACCTACTCACTCACCTACTCACTCATCCACTCACTCACCTACTCACTCACTCACCTACTCACTCACTCACTCACCTACTCACCGACTCACTCACCTACTCACTCACCCCCTCATTCGCCCACTCACTCACTCACTCACCCACTCACTCACTCACCCACTCACTCACCCACTCACTGACTCACCCACTCACCCACTCACTCACCTACCCACGTGTGTGTGTGTGCGTGTGTGTGTGTGCGCGTGAGGTGTGGGAAGCTGTAAGCCCCAGGCTACTTTGGGCTCGCCTTCCCATCAATCGGAGGCGAGGAGTGGTGGTCGTGGTTACTTATGCCCCCACCGAAGACGAACATCCGTGGAGGGATGCAGGCAAAGCCGATGAGTCAGATGCCCTCTATGACCTCCTGTCACAGGTGCTGGCTAAAGTTGCCCCTCGGGATAGAGTCATCTTGTTGGGTGACTTCAATGCCCGAGTTGGTCATGATGCTGGCACCCGGCCTGGAGTGATTGGAGGGCATGGGCCAGATCAGATCAATAACAACGGCAGGAGGCTGCTAGATGTTTGTGCAGCCCATGGGCTTGTAATTACCAACACGCTGTTCCGGCATCGGCGCATCCACACCACATCATGGATGCATGCCGGGTCCAAGCAAGAACATCTGCTGGACTACATAGTGACGGACCAGCGGATGCGAGCCCATGTCCTTGACACCAGGACCTACCGTGGAGCTGATCTGCCCTCTGACCATCGAGAAGTCATCTGTAAGATGTGCCTGCCATTCTTCCACTCCGGTGGTGGGTGTACACCCAGGACCCCATTCCAACCTAAAGTGGCCTGGTCTCAGCTAGCTGATGAAAGTTGCAAGCGAGAATTTCAACATGCGGCTAGGGGTTGGCATCGTCCCCCACTCCTGATGTCGAGGGTAGATGGGCGAGGTTTAGGACTGACTCATGCAGCTGCAATGGCTGCTTTAGGTACGTGGTCCAGACCTCCCCAGAGACCCTTGCTGACAGAGGAGGTGTTCAGGATGGTTGAGAAAAAGCGACAGGCCCACTGTCATCGGCTACAGAATCCCACGTCAGAGAATGAGGAGGCTTACCGCAGCCTTCGCTCGGAGGTTAGGAGAGCCGTGAGGCGCTGCAAGGATGGGTGGTGGTCGCGGGTTGCTGAGGAGATGGAGTCTGCCTCAGTGGCCCGCGATCACAAATCTCTATTTAACTCCATCAAAAAAGTAACCTGCAGCACCACACCTATTACCATCATTAGGGTGAAAAAACGGTGATCCAATTTCTGACCCCCAGAAACAGGTTTGCAGATTTGCTGAGCATTTCTGTGAGGTCCTGGGGGAGGGAAAATCCCTCAGCCAGGAAAACATCGTGGCACAAAGTGAGGATGACCCTGCTGAGGCTGCGGTGCCTCAAATATTGGAAGAAGTCACACCCTGTGAGTGGCTGGCTGAAGTGCCATCTGTTGAGGATGTACTGAAGGCGATCCGGAGTCTGAGACCAGGAAAGGCAGCGGGCAAAGATGATCTCCTAAGCGAAATGCTGAGGGAGGGTGGCGTTTGTGCACAGACTGCCCTACAGGACATCATAACAACAGTCTGGACCACTGGACTGGTTCCGCAGGATTGGAAGGATGCCCTGGTGGTCCCCCTCTTTAAGAAGGGGGACCGCACAGACTGTAACAACTACAGGGGCATCTCACTCCTTAGTGTGCCGGGGAAGGTCCTGGCAAGGATTATTCAACATCGCCTTGCCAGGTACGCTGAGGAGAGGCTTGCGGAGCCCCAATGCGGTTTCAGGAAAGGGCGGTCCTGCACGGATGCCATATTTTCTGTCCGTCTGCTATAGCAGAGGTGTAAGGAATTCCAGCAAGACCTACATCTCTGCTTTATTGGCCTGGTCAAGGCCTATGTTACCATCAGTAGGCCTGGGCTCTGGGTTGTTCTTCGTGCTTTTGGAGTACCTGACCCTCTGCTCACGATCATTAAGGACCTTCATGATGGTGAGCGGGCCCGGGTAAAACTACGTGGCAGGGAGTCAGAGCCATTCCCTGTACACCTTGGGGTGCGACAGGGATGTCCTCTGGCTCCCACATTATTTAACATCTATTTTGACCACGTAGTTCGTGAAGCCTTCAATAGCTGTACCGGGGGAATCTCCATATGGTACAGATATAATGGGAGGCTGATCGATGCCCGGATGCGGTCAAGGGATGGCTCCCTATTGCTCAACCACGTTATGTATGCCGATGATTTGGTAATAGCTGCTTATTCAGAGGAGGAGTTGGAGACGCTGCTGCTGAGACTGGAGCGTGCTACTAAGAGATGGGGCCTTACCATCAGCCCCACCAAAACTAAGCACCTGCCTGGGTATTTTATACCATCGGACACTCCACCCCCACAAATGCCAATCGGTGATGGGGCAGTTGTGGAGAGAGTGGAGAGTTTCCCATACCTGGGCAGTGTGCTTATGACCGGCTCCAGTTTAACAGCAGAGGTCTCACTCCGAATCAGTCGAGCGGCAATATCTTTTCATTGGTTGCGTAACGCTGTGTGGAAGCTACCTGGTCTGTCGCTCCACACTAAGCTTCAGGTCTTCTCGGCCACGGTCATTCCCTCACTTCTCTACGCTTGCGAAACGTGGACCCCCCTAATGGAACATCTTCGCCGGTTAGAAACATTTAGGCTGGCCTGCCTACGATCCATCCTGGGTTTAACCAGACTGGATTGTGTGAGGAGCTCACAAATCCTTGAAAGATCTGGGCACGGTCCCATCGGTGAGCTCCTCCGGCAGGCAAGGCTGCGATGGCTGGGTCATGTAGCCCGCATGCCCAGCCACCGCATGCCGAAACAGCTTTTGTTTGGCCGGATTGAGGGGGCTAAGCGGGCGCGGCACGGGCTAGAGAAGAGATGGAGTGATGTGGTACAGGAGGACGTGGAGCTGAGTGGACTTGCCGATGACTGGTACCAGCGGTGTCAAGATCGGCCTCTGTGGAGGAGGCTCGTGAAGGACGCTACTGGGCAGTTGGAGGCAGTCGCCCTCCAACAACAACGGAGGGCGGAGGAGCGACGCTCACAACAACGAGCGGAGCGCCGGGTGGCTAAAGCACAGCAGGTTGGCACAGTAGGGGGCACAGGTGGTGCATCAGCCAGTCATCTCAGTCAGTCGACCCGTGGCACCTGCTGGGTCTGCCCCGTGACCTCCTGCCAGCGGGCGTTCGACACTTCACGTGGCCTCAGGGTGCACATAGCCTGGCACAAGCGTCGTGGTGACGTCACCGCCACTTAGTGGCGAATGGCGGTTGTTGGTGTTGTTGTTGTTGTGTGTCTCTGTGTGTGTCTGTGTGTCTCTGTGTGTGTCTCTGTGTGTGTCTCTCTGTGTGTGTGTCACTGTGTGTGTGTCACTGTGTGTGTGTGTGTGTCTCTGTGTGTGTTTCTGTGTGTCTCTGTGTGTGTCTGTGTCTCTGTGTGTGTGTCACTGTGTGTGTGTCTCTGTGTGTGTCTCTGTGTGTGTCTCTGTGTGTCTCTGTGTGTGTCTGTGTCTCTGTGTGTGTGTCACTGTGTGTGTGTCTCTGTGTGTGTCTCTGTGTGTGTCTCTGTGTGTGTCTCTGTGTGTGTCTCTCTGTGTGTGTCTCTGTGTGTGTGTGTGTGCTCAGGCCGTCTGGGCGAGCGTGTGGTCATCCAGCGCGGCTGCTGGCTGGGCGTCCCCGCCGGAACGCTCATTGCCAGCTACGTCCACGGCGCCCCACCAACACCACCAACACCACCAACACCACCAACACCAACACCACCAACACCAACACCACCATCACCACCAACACCACCAACACCACCACCCCACGCCGGACCGGGCGCCGTCACGCTGCTGGGGAAGTTTGCCGCCCTGGTGGTGCTGCGGCCACAGCCGGTGGAGGTCTCCCGTGCGGGGGTGGAGGAGGCGGTGGAGGCGGTGGAGGCGGTGGAGGCGGTGGAGGCGGTGGAGGAGGTTGGTCGCCGGCTGGCCCAGCACGTGGTGGGCATGGCACCGCTCAGCCTGGGGGCACGGCGAGCGGCGGCGGCGGTGGTGGAGAGAGAGGGAGGAGGTGGAGGAGGAGGAGGAGGAGGTGGAGGAGGAGGAGGCGGTGATGGTGGCGGTGGTGATGGTGGTGGTGCAGAGGTAAGGATGGATCGTGATGACTGTGTGTGTCTCAGTGCGTGTGTGTGTATAGGTGTGTGTGTGTCTAGGTGTGTGTGTGTGTATAGGTGTGTGTGTGTCTAGGTGTGTGTGTGTGTGTGTGTCTAGGTGTGTGTGTGTGTGTCTAGGTGTGTGTGAGTCTGTGTGTGTGTGAGTCTGTGTGTGTGTGTGTGACACTGTGTGTGTGTGTCTGTGTGTGTGTGTCTAGCTATGTGTGTCTAGGTGTGTGTGTGTATAGGTGTGTGTGTGTCTGTGGTTTCGTGGTAATTAATTGTTTGGCACAGTAGGGGGCACAGGTGGTGCATCAGCCAGTCATCTCAGTCATCTCAGTCAGTCGACCCGTGGCACCTGGGTCTGCCCAGTGACCTCCTGCCAGCGGGCGTTCGACACTTCACGTGGCCTCACGGTGCACATAGCCTGGCACAAGCGTCGTGGTGACGTCACCGCCACTTAGTGGCGAATGGCGGTTGTTGTTGTTGTTGTGTGTCTGTGTGTGTCTAGCTGTGTGTGTCTCAGTGTGTGTGTGTCTAGGTGTGTGTGTGTGTATAGGTGTGTGTGTTTCTAGGTGTGTGTATCTAGCTGTGTGTGTCTCAGTGTGTGTGTCTAGGTGTGTATGTGTGTCTCAGTGTGTGTGTGTATAGGTGTGTGTGTCTGTGTTTAATTTGTGGTTTCGTGGTAATTAATTGAAAGTGGAGGGGTTACCAGCCCCTCGCACCCGTCCAGAGCCCCCGTTTAGCCCCTGTGGTGGGCATATATGCCATGAGGGGAGGAGCCAATCAAAATTGGATCTCCCCCCACAGCACTGTCCACGACAGAGTTGCCCGTCCGCCACACCTATTACCATCATTAGGGGAAAAAACGGTGATCCAATCTCCGACCCCCATGAACAGGTTCGCAGATTTGCTGAGCATTTCTGTGAGGTCCTGGGGGAGGGAAAATCCCTCAGCCAGGAAAACATCGTGGCACAAAGTGGGGATGACCCTGCTGAGGCTGCGGTGCCTCAAATATTGGAAGAAGTCACCCCCTGTGAGTGGCTGGCTGAGGTGCCATCTGCTGAGGAAGTATTGAAGGCGATCCGGAGTCTGAGACCAGGAAAGGCAGCGGGCAGAGATGATCTCCCAAGCGAAATGCTGAGGGAGGGTGGTGTTTGTGCACAGACTGCCCTATATGACATCATAACAACAGTCTGGACCACTGAACGGGTTCCGCAGGATTGGAAGGATGCCCTGGTGGTCCCCCTTTTTAAGAAGGGGGACCGCACAGACTGTAACAACTACAGGGGCATCTCACTCCTCAGTGTGCCGGGAAAGGTCCTGGCAAGGATTATTCAGCATCGCCTTGCCAGGCACGCTGAGGAGAGGCTTGCGGAGCCCCAATGCGGTTTCAGGAAAGGGCGGTCCTGCACAGATGCCATATTGTCTGTCCGTCTGCTACAGCAGAGGTGTAGGGAATTCCAACAAGACCTACATCTCTGCTTTATTGACCTGGTCAAGGCCTATGATACCATCAGTAGGCCTGGGCTCTGGGTTGTTCTTCGTGCTTTTGGAGTACCTGACCCTCTGCTCACGATCATTAAGGACCTTCATGATGGTGAGCGGGCCCGGGTAAACTACGTGGCCGTGAGTCAGAGCCATTCCCTGTACACCTTGGGGTGCGACAGGGATGTCCTCTGGCTCCCACATTATTTAACATCTATTTTGACCACGTAGTTCGTGAAGCCTTCAATAGCTGTACCGGGGGAATCTCCATATGGTACAGATATAATGGGAGGCTAATCGATGCCCGGGTGCGGTCAAGGGATGGCTCCCTATTGCTCAACCACGTTATGTATGCTGATGATTTGGTAATAGCTGCTCAGTCAGAGGAGGAGTTGGAGACGCTGCTGCTGAGACTGGAGCGTGCCACTAAGAGGTGGGGCCTTACCATCAGCCCCACCAAAACTAAGCACCTGCCTGGGTATTTTGTACCATCGGACACTCCACCCCCACAACTCCCAATCGGTGATGGGGCAGTTGTGGAGAGAGTGGAGAGTTTCCCATACCTGGGCAGTGTGCTTATGACTGGCTCCAGTTTAACAGCAGAGGTCTCACTCCGAATCAGTCGAGCGGCAATATCTTTTCATCGGTTGCGTAACGCTGTGTGGAAGCTACCTGGTCTGTCGCTCCGCACTAAGCTTCAGGTCTTCTCGGCCACGGTCATTCCCTCCCTTCTCTACGCTTGCGAAACGTGGACCCCCCTAATGGAACATCTTCGCCGGTTAGAAACATTTAGGCTGGCCTGCCTACGATCCATCCTGGGTTTAACCAGACTGGATTGTGTGAGGAGCTCACAAATCCTTGAAAGATCTGGGCAGGGTCCCATCGGTGAGCTCCTCCGGCAGGCAAGGCTGCGATGGCTGGGTCATGTAGCCTGCATGCCCAGCCACCGCATGCCGAAACAGCTTTTGTTTGGCCGGATTGAGGGGGCTAAGCGGGCGCGGCACGGGCTAGAGAAGAGATGGAGTGATGTGGTACAGGAGGACGTGGAGCTGAGTGGACTTGCCGATGACTGGTACCAGCGGTGTCAAGATCGGCCTCTGTGGAGGAGGCTCGTGAAGGATGCTACTGGGCAGTTGGAGGCAGTCGCCCTCCAACAACAACGGAGGGTGGAGGAGCGACGCTCACAACAACGAGCAGAGCGCCGGGTGGCTAAAGCACAGCAGGTTGGCACAGTAGGGGGCACAGGTGGTGCATCAGCCAGTCATCTCAGTCAGTCGACCCGTGGCACCTGGGTCTGCCCCGTGACCTCCTGCCAGCGGGCGTTCGACACTTCACGTGGCCTCACGGTGCACATAGCCTGGCACAAGCGTCGTGGTGACGTCACCGCCACTTAGTGGCGAATGGCGGTTGTTGTTGTTGTTTGTGTGTGTGTCTGTGTGTGTGTGTGTCTAGGTGTGTGAGGTGTGTGTGTCTAGGTGTGTGAGGTGTGTGTGTCTCTGTGTGTGTCTAGGTGTGTGAGGTGTGTGTGTCTCTGTGTGTGTCTAGGTGTGTATGTGTGTCTGTGTGTGTGTGTCTAGGTGTGTATGTGTGTCTAGGTGTGTGTGTGTCTAGGTGTGTATGTGTGTGTAGGTGTGTGTGTGTCTAGGTGTGAAACAACCCCCTACCTCCTCGCGATGCCGGACGGGCAACTCTGTCGTGGACAATGCTGTGGGGGGAGGAGCCAATTCCGATTGGCTCCTCTCCCCTCATGGCGTCTGTGACCACCACAGGGGCTAAACGGGGGCTCTGGACAGGTGCGAGGGGCTGGTAACCCCTCCACCTTCAATAAATTACCACTAAACCACGACTTAAATCTGTAACTAATAAGCTTGTGCCGGAGGCCCCGGGGGGACAGGCGTCTATGACGTCTCCTGGCCAAACCCCAATTGGCGGAGCCAGGAGATTGAATATCTACCCTCGGGACTCCTCCAGAAACAACGAAAAGCCACTTCGTGTGGCCACGTGGAATGTTCGAATACTCACTGCGGAGGAGAGGCTGCCACTCCTCTGTCGGGAGCTGGACCGGTACCGCCTGGATCTCTGTGGCATTCAGGAGGTCCGGTGGACCGGCTCTGGCTCCTGCCACCATGAGGGGTGGACAGTCCTCTACTCGGGGCAGCAGACTGCCAAACAACAGGGTGTGGCTCTTCTTTTGAACAAAATAATGAAGGGGGCATGGGAGCGTGGCGGTGAGGTGTGGGAAGCTGTAAGCCCCAGGCTACTTTGGGCTCGCCTTCCCATCAACCGGAGGCAAGGAGTGGTGGTCGTGGTTACTTATGCCCCCACCGAAGATGAACATCCGTGGAGGGATGCAGGCAAAGCCGATGAGTCAGATGCCTTCTATGACCTCCTGTCACAGGTGCTGGTTAAAGTGGCCCCTCGGGACAGAGTCATCTTGTTGGCTGACTTCAATGCCCGAGTTGGTCATGATGCTGGCACCTGGTCTGGATTAAATGGAAGGCATTTGCCAGATCAGCTCAATAACAACGGTAGGAGGCTGCTAGATTTTTGTGCAGCCCATGGGCTTGTAATTACCAACACGCTGTTCTGGCATCCACACAACATCATGGATGCATGCCGGGTCCAAGCAAGAACATCTGCTGGACTACATAGTTACAGAACAGCGGATGCGGGCCCATGTCCTTGACACCAGGACCTACCGTGGAGCTGATCTGCCCACTGACCATCGACTTGTCATCTGTAAAATGCGCCTGCCATTCTTCCACTCCGGTGGTGGGTGTACACCCAGGACCTCATTCAAACCCTTAGTGGCCTGGTCTCAGTTAGCTGATGAGAATTTCATCATCGCTTGCGGCTGGGGTTGGCATCGTCCCCCACTCCTCCTGATGTCGAGGGTAAATGGGCGAGGTTTAGGACTGTGACTCATGCAGCTGCGATGGCTGCTTTGTGTACGCGGTCCAGACCTCCCCAGAGACCCTGGCTGACAGAGGAGATGTTCAGGATGGTTGAGAAAAAGCGACAGGCCTACTGTCATCGGCTACAGAATCCCACGTCGGAGAATGAGGAGGATTACCGCAGCCTTCACTCGGAGGTTCGGAGAGCCGTGAGGCGCTGCAAGGATGGGTGGTGGTCGCGGGTTGCTGAGGAGATGGAGTCTGCCTCAGTGGCCCGTGATCACAAATCTCTATTTAATTCCATCAAAAAAGTAACCTGCAGCGCCACACCTTTTACCAACATTAGGGGAAAGAATGGTGATCCAATCTCCGACCCCCAGGAACAGGTTTGCAGATTTGCTGATCATTTCTGTGAGGTCGTGGGGGAGGGAAAATCCCTCAGCCAGGAAAACATCGTGGGACAAAGTGGGGATGACCCTGCTGAGACTGTGGTACCTCAAATATTGGAGGAAGAAGTCACCCCCTGTGAGTGGCTGGCTGAGGTGCCATCTGACCAGGAAAGGCACTGGGCAGAGATGATCTTCCAAGCGAAATGCTGAGGGAGGGTTGCGTTTGTACACAGACTGCCCTATATGACATCATAACAACAGTCAGACCACTGGGACGGGTTCCGCAGGATTGGAAGGATGCCCTGGTGGTCCCCCTCTTTAAGAAGGGGGACCGCACAGACTGTAATAACTACAGGGCATCTCACTCCTCAGTATGCCGGGAAAGGTCCTGGCAAGGATTATTCAACATCGCCTTGCAAGCTGAGGAGAGGCTTGCGGAGCCCCAATGCGGTTTCAGGAAAGGGCGGTCCTGCACGGATGCCATATTTTCTGTCCGTCTGCTACAGCAGAGGTGTAGGGAATTCCAACAAGACCTACATCTCTGCTTTATTGACCTGGTCAAGGCCTATGATACCATCAATAGACCTGGGCTCTGGGTTGTTCTTCGTGCTTTTGGAGTACCTTCAGGTCTTCTCGGCCACGGTCATTAAGGACCTTCATGATGGTGAGCTGGCCCGGGTAAAACTACGTGGCCGGGAGTCAGAGCCATTCCCTGTACACCTTGGGGTGTGACAGGGATGTCCTCTTTTTTCCACATTATTTAACATCTATTTTGACCGCGTAGTTCGTGAAGCCTTCAATAGCTGTACCTGGGGAATCTCCATATGGTACAGATATAATGGGAGGCTGATCGATGCCCGGATGCGTTCAAGGGATGGCTCCCTATTGCTCAACCACGTTATGTATGCCGATGATTTGGTAATAGCTGCTCATTCAGAGGAGGAGTTGGAGACGCTGCTGCTGAGACTGGAGCGTGCTACTAAGAGATGGGGCCTTACCATCAGCCCCACCAAAACTAAGCACCTGCCTGGGTATTTTGTACCATCGGACACTCCACCCCCACAACTGCCAATCGGTGATGGGGCAGTTGTGGAGAGAGTGGAGAGTTTCCCATACCTGAGCAGTGTGCTTATGACCGGCTCCAGTTTAACAGCAGAGGTCTCACTCGGAATCAGTGGAGCGGCAATATCTTTTCATTGATTGCGTAATGCTGTGTGGAAGCTACCTGGTCTGTCGCTCCGCACTAAGCTTCAGGTCTTTTCGGCCACGGTCATTCCCTCTCTTCTCTATGCTTGCGAAACGTGGACCCCCCTAATGGAACATCTTCGCCGGTTAGAAACATTCAGGCTGGCCTGCCTACGATCCGTCCTGGGTTTAACCAGGCTGAATTGTGTGAGGAGTTCACAAATCCTTGAAATATCTGGGCAAGGTCCCATCGGTGAGCTCCTCCGGCAGGCAAGGCTGCGATGGCTGGGTCATGTAGCCCGCATGCCCAGCCACCGCATGCCGAAACAGCTTTTGTTCGGCCGGATCGAGGGGGCTTAACGGGCGCGGCACGGGCTAGAGAAGAGATGGAGTGACGTGGTACAGGAGGACGTGGAGCTGAGTGGACTTGCCGATGACCGGTACCAGCGGTGTCAAGATCGGCCTCTGTGGAGGAGGCTCGTGAAGGATGCTACTGGGCAGTTGGAGGCAGTCGCCCTCCAACAACAACGGAGGGTGGAGGAGCGACGCTCACAACAACGAGCGGAGCGCCGGGTGGCTAAAGCACAGCAGGTTGGCACAGTAGGGGGCACAGGTGGTGCATCAGCCACTCATCTCAGTCAGTCGACCCGTGGCACCTGGGTCTGCCCCGTGACCTCCTGCCAGCGGGCGTTCGACACTTCACGTGGCCTCAAGGTGCACCTAGCCTGGCACAAGCGTCGTGGTGACGTCACCGCCACTTAATGGAGAATGGCGGTTGTTGTGTGTGCTGTGTGTGTGCTATGTGTGTGTGTACTGTGTGTGTGTACTGTGTGTGTACTGTGTGTGTGTACTGTGTGTGTGTACTGTGTGTACTGTGTGTGTGTACTGTGTGTGTGTACTGTGTGTGTGTACTGTGTGTGTACTGTGTGTGTGTACTGTGTGTGTACTGTGTGTGTGTACTGTGTGTGTACTGTGTGTGTGTGTACTGTGTGTGTGTACTGTGTGTGTGTACTGTGTGTGTACTGTGCTGTGTGTGTGTACTGTGTGTGTGTACTGTGTGTGTGTACTGTGTGTGTACTGTGTGTATATACTGTGTGTGTATACTGTGTGTGTGCTGTGTGTACTGTGTATACTGTGTGTGTGTACTGTGTGTGTGTACTGTGTGTGTGTACTGTGTGTATGTACTGTGTGTACTGTGTGTATATACTGTGTGTATATACTGTGTGTGTATACTGTGTGTGTACTGTGTGTGTGTGTACTGTGTGTGTATACTGTGTGTGTACTGTGTATACTGTCTGTGTGTACTGTGTGTGCTGTGTGTGTACTGTATGTACTGTGTGTGTACTGTGTGTACTGTATGTGCACTGTAAGTACTGTATGCACACTGCACACTGTATGTTCTGTACGTGCACTGCACGTACTGTATGTATACTGCATGTGTGTACTGTGTACGTACTGTGCGCACTGTATGTACTGTACGTACTGTACGTGTGTGCTGTGTACAGACCGAGTTGATGTCCCAGCCCTACCTCCTGGACCCGGCCATCTCTGTAGAGCAAAAACTTCACAACACCGGAGTGGAGATCATCGACTTTGTCCGCTACGAGAGCGGAGAGACTCTCACCTCGTCACAATCACCGTGATCACCTCGTCGTCACAATCACCGTGATCACCTCGTCACAATCAGCGTGATCACCTCGTCATCACAATCACCGTGATCAGCTCGTCTTCACAATCACCGTGATCACCTCGTCATCACAATCACAGTGATCACCTCGTCGTCACAATCACCGTGATCAGCTCGTCGTCACACTCACCGTGATCACCTCGTCATCACACTCACCGTGATCAGCTCGTCGTCACAATCACCGTGATCAGCTCGTCGTCACAATCACAGTGATCACCTCGTCGTCACAATCACCGTGATCACCTCGTCACAATCACCGTGATCAGCTCGTCGTCACAATCACCGTGATCACCTCGTCGTCACAATCACCGTGATCACCTCGTCATCACAATCACCGTGATCACCTCATCACAATCACCGTGATCACCTCGTCACAATCACCGTGATCAGCTCGTCGTCACAATCACCGTGATCACCTCGTCATCACAATCACCGTGATCAGCTCGTCGTCACAATCACCGTGATCAGCTCGTCGTCACAATCACCGTGATCACCTCGTCATCACAATCACCGTGATCAGCTCGTCGTCACAATCACTGTGATCAGCTTGTCACAATCACTGTGATCACCTCGTCATCACAATCACCGTGATCACCTCGTCACAATCACCGTGATCACCTCGTCACAATCACCGTGATCACCTCGTCATCACAATCACCGTGATCACCTCGTCATCACAATCACCGTGATCACCTCGTCGTCACAATCACCGTGATCAGCTCGTCATCACAATCACCGTGATCACCTCGTCATCACCACATCATCACCTGTCGATTCAAGTAACATTATTATTGTAATAATAATTATTATTGTGATAATAATACTTATTGTAATAATTATTATAGTAATTATTGCGTTAATAGTAATTATTGTGTTAATAATAATTATTGTGTTAATAATAATTATTGTAATAATTATTGTGTTAATAATAATTATTATTATGTTAATAAAACTGTGACCTGCATTGTCTAAGTGCTGTGTGTCAGCCCTCTTGTCTAAGTGTGTCAGCCCTCTTGTCTAAGTGTGTCAGCCTCTTGTCTAAGTGTGTCAGCCCTCTTGTCTAAGTGTGTCAGCCCTTTTGTCTAAGTGGTCAGCCCTCTTGTCTAAGTGTGTCAGCCTCTTGTCTTAGTGTGTCAGCCTCTTGTCTAAGTGTGTCAGCCCCTTGTCTTAGTGTGTCAGCCCTCTTGTCTAAGTGTGTCAGCCTCTTGTCTAAGTGTGTCAGCCTCTTGTCTAAGTGTGTCAGCCCTCTTGTCTTAGTGTGTCAGCCCTCTTGTCTTAGTGTGTCAGTCTCTTGTCTAAGTGTGTCAGCCTCTTGTCTAAGTGTGTCAGCCCTCTTGTCTAAGTGTGTCAGCCCTCTTGTCTAAGTGTGTCAGCCTCTTGTCTAAGTGTGTCAGCCTCTTGTCTTAGTGTGTCAGCCTCTTGTCTAAGTGTGTCAGCCCTCTTGTCTTAGTGTGTCAGCCCTCTTGTCTAAGTGTGTCAGCCCTCTTGTCTAAGTGTGTCAGCCCTCTTGTCTAAGTGTGTCAGCCCTCTTGTCTAAGTGTGTCAGCCCTCTTGTCTTAGTGTGTCAGCCCTCTTGTCTTAGTGTGTCAGCCTCTTGTCTAAGTGTGTCAGCCCTCTTGTCGAAGTGTGTCAGCCTCTTGTCTAAGTGTGTCAGCCCTCTTGTCTTAGTGTGTCAGCCCTCTTGTCTTAGTGTGTCAGCCTCTTGTCTAAGTGTGTCAGCCCTCTTGTCTAAGTGTGTCAGCCCTCTTGTCTAAGTGTGTCAGCCTTTTGTGTAAGTGTGTCAGCCTCTTGTCTAAGTGTGTCAGCCCTCTTGTCTAAGTGTGTCAGCCCTCTTGTCTAAGTGTGTCAGCCCTCTTGTCTAAGTGTGTCAGCCTCTTGTCTAAGTGTGTCAGCCCTCTTGTCTAAGTGTGTCAGCCTCTTGTCTTAGTGTGTCAGCCTCTTGTCTAAGTGTGTCAGCCTCTTGTATAAGTGTGTCAGCCCTCTTGTCTAAGTGTGTCAGCCCTCTTGTCTAAGTGTGTCAGCCTCTTGTCTAAGTGTGTCAGCCCTCTTGTCTAAGTGTGTCAGCCCTCTTGTCTAAGTGTGTCAGCCTCTTGTCTAAGTGTGTCAGCCTCTTGTCTAAGTGTGTCAGCCTCTTGTCTAAGTGTGTCAGCCTCTTGTCTTAGTGTGTCAGTCTCTTGTCTAAGTGTGTCAGCCCTCTTGTCTAAGTGTGTCAGCCCTCTTGTCTAAGTGTGTCAGCCTCTTGTCTAAGTGTGTCAGCCTCTTGTCTAAGTGTGTCAGTCTCTTGTCTAAGTGTGTCAGCCCTCTTGTCTAAGTGTGTCAGCCTCTTGTCTAAGTGTGTCAGCCCTCTTGTCTAAGTGTGTCAGCCTCTTGTCTAAGTGTGTCAGCCCTCTTGTCTTAGTGTGTCAGCCCTCTTGTCTAAGTGTGTCAGCCCTCTTGTCTAAGTGTGTCAGCCCTCTTGTCTAAGTGTGTCAGCCCTCTTGTCTTAGTGTGTCAGCCCTCTTGTCTTAGTGTGTCAGCCCTCTTGTCTTAGTGTGTCAGCCTCTTGTCTAAGTGTGTCAGCCCTCTTGTCTAAGTGTGTCAGCCCTCTTGTCTAAGTGTGTCAGCCTCTTGTCTAAGTGTGTCAGCCTCTTGTCTAAGTGTGTCAGCCTCTTGTCTAAGTGTGTCAGCCCTCTTGTCTAAGTGTGTCAGCCCTCTTGTCTAAGTGTGTCAGCCCTCTTGTCTTAGTGTGTCAGCCTCTTGTCTAAGTGTGTCAGCCTCTTGTCTAAGTGTGTCAGCCTCTTGTTGTCTAAGTGTGTCAGCCTCTTGTCTAAGTGTCAGCCTCTTGTCTAAGTGTGTCAGCCTCTTGTCTAAGTGTGTCAGCCCTCTTGTCTAAGTGTGTCAGCCTCTTGTCTAAGTGCTGTGTCAGCCTCTTGTCTTAGTGTGTCAGCCCTCTTGTCTAAGTGTGTTAGCCCTCTTGTCTAAGTGTGTCAGCCTCTTGTCTAAGTGTGTCAGCCCTCTTGTCTAAGTGTCAGCCTTCTTGTCTAAGTGTGTCAGCCCTCTTGTCTAAGTGTGTCAGCCCTCTTGTCTAAGTGTGTCAGCCCTCTTGTCTTAGTGTGTCAGCCCTCTTGTCTAAGTGGGTCAGCCTCTTGTCTAAGTGTGTCAGCCTCTTGTCTAAGTGTGTCAGCCCTCTTGTCTTAGTGTGTCAGCCTCTTGTCTAAGTGTGTCAGCCTCTTGTCTTAGTGTGTCAGTCTCTTGTCTAAGTGTGTCAGCCCTCTTGTCTTAGTGTGTCAGCCTCTTGTCTAAGTGTGTCAGCCCTCTTGTCTAAGTGTGTCAGCCTCTTGTCTAAGTGTGTCAGCCCTCTTGTCTTAGTGTGTCAGCCTCTTGTCTAAGTGTGTCAGCCTCTTGTCTAAGTGTGTCAGCCCTCTTGTCTAAGTGTGTCAGCCCTCTTGTCTAAGTGTGTCAGCCTCTTGTCTAAGTGTGTCAGCCTCTTGTCTAAGTGTGTCAGCCTCTTGTCTAAGTGTGTCAGCCCTCTTGTCTAAGTGTGTCAGCCCTCTTGTCTAAGTGTGTCAGCCCTCTTGTCTAAGTGTGTCAGCCCTCTTGTCTAAGTGTGTCAGTCTCTTGTCTAAGTGTGTCAGCCCTCTTGTCTAAGTGTGGCAGCTTCTTGTCTAAGTGTGTCAGCCCTCTTGTCTAAGTGTGTCAGTCTCTTGTCTAAGTGTGTCGTCCTCTTGTCTAAGTGTGTCAGCCTCTTGTCTAAGTGTGTCAGCCCTCTTGTCTAAGTGTGTCAGCCCTCTTGTCTAAGTGTGTCAGCCTCTTGTCTAAGTGTGTCAGCCTCTTGTCTAAGTGTGTCAGTCTCTTGTCTAAGTGTGTCAGCCTCTTGTCTAAGTGTGTCAGCCCTCTTGTCTTAGTGTGTCAGCCCTCTTGTCTTAGTGTGTCAGCCCTCTTGTCTAAGTGTGTCACCCCTCTTGTCTAAGTGTGTCAGCCCTCTTTGTCTAAGTGTGTCAGCCCTCTTGTCTTAGTATGTCAGCCTCTTGTCTAAGTGTGTCAGTCTCTTGTCTAAGTGTGTCAGCCCTCTTGTCTAAGTGTGTCAGCCTCTTGTCTAAGTGTGTCAGCCTCTTGTCTAAGTGTGTCAGCCCTCTTGTCTTAGTGTGTCAGCCTCTTGTCTAAGTGTGTCAGCCTCTTGTCTAAGTGTGTCAGCCTCTTGTCTAAGTGTGTCAGCCTCTTGTCTTAGTGTGTCAGCCCTCTTGTCTTAGTGTGTCAGCCCTCTTGTCTAAGTGTGTCACCCCTCTTGTCTAAGTGTGTCAGCCCTCTTTGTCTAAGTGTGTCAGCCCTCTTGTCTTAGTGTGTCAGCCTCTTGTCTAAGTGTGTCAGCCCTCTTGTCTAAGTGTGTCAGCCTCTTGTCTAAGTGTGTCAGCCTCTTGTCTAAGTGTGTCAGCCCTCTTGTCTTAGTGTGTCAGTCTCTTGTCTAAGTGTGTCAGCTTCTTGTCTAAGTGTGTCAGCCCTCTTGTCTAAGTGTGTCAGCCTCTTGTCTAAGTGTGTCAGCCTCTTGTCTAAGTGTGTCAGCCTCTTGTCTAAGTGTGTCAGCCTTTTGTGTAAGTGTGTCAGCCTCTTGTCTAAGTGTGTCAGCCCTCTTGTCTAAGTGTGTCAGCCCTCTTGTCTAAGTGTGTCAGCCCTCTTGTCTAAGTGTGTCAGCCTCTTGTCTAAGTGTGTCAGCCCTCTTGTCTAAGTGTGTCAGCCTCTTGTCTTAGTGTGTCAGCCTCTTGTCTAAGTGTGTCAGCCTCTTGTCTAAGTGTGTCAGCCCTCTTGTCTAAGTGTGTCAGCCCTCTTGTCTAAGTGTGTCAGCCTCTTGTCTAAGTGTGTCAGCCCTCTTGTCTAAGTGTGTCAGCCCTCTTGTCTAAGTGTGTCAGCCTCTTGTCTAAGTGTGTCAGCCTCTTGTCTAAGTGTGTCAGCCCTCTTGTCTAAGTGTGTCAGCCTCTTGTCTAAGTGTGTCAGCCTCTTGTCTTAGTGTGTCAGTCTCTTGTCTAAGTGTGTCAGCCCTCTTGTCTAAGTGTGTCAGCCCTCTTGTCTAAGTGTGTCAGCCTCTTGTCTAAGTGTGTCAGCCTCTTGTCTAAGTGTGTCAGTCTCTTGTCTAAGTGTGTCAGCCCTCTTGTCTAAGTGTGTCAGCCTCTTGTCTAAGTGTGTCAGCCCTCTTGTCTAAGTGTGTCAGCCTCTTGTCTAAGTGTGTCAGCCCTCTTGTCTTAGTGTGTCAGCCCTCTTGTCTAAGTGTGTCAGCCCTCTTGTCTAAGTGTGTCAGCCCTCTTGTCTAAGTGTGTCAGCCCTCTTGTCTAAGTGTGTCAGCCCTCTTGTCTTAGTGTGTCAGCCCTCTTGTCTTAGTGTGTCAGCCTCTTGTCTAAGTGTGTCAGCCCTCTTGTCTAAGTGTGTCAGCCCTCTTGTCTAAGTGTGTCAGCCTCTTGTGTAAGTGTGTCAGCCTCTTGTCTAAGTGTGTCAGCCTCTTGTCTAAGTGTGTCAGCCTCTTGTCTAAGTGTGTCAGCCCTCTTGTCTAAGTGTGTCAGCCCTCTTGTCTAAGTGTGTCAGCCCTCTTGTCTTAGTGTGTCAGCCTCTTGTCTAAGTGTGTCAGCCTCTTGTCTAAGTGTGTCAGCCTCTTGTTGTCTAAGTGTGTCAGCCTCTTGTCTAAGTGTCAGCCTCTTGTCTAAGTGTGTCAGCCTCTTGTCTAAGTGTGTCAGCCCTCTTGTCTAAGTGTGTCAGCCTCTTGTCTAAGTGCTGTGTCAGCCTCTTGTCTTAGTGTGTCAGCCCTCTTGTCTAAGTGTGTTAGCCCTCTTGTCTAAGTGTGTCAGCCTCTTGTCTAAGTGTGTCAGCCCTCTTGTCTAAGTGTCAGCCTTCTTGTCTAAGTGTGTCAGCCCTCTTGTCTAAGTGTGTCAGCCCTCTTGTCTAAGTGTGTCAGCCCTCTTGTCTTAGTGTGTCAGCCCTCTTGTCTAAGTGGGTCAGCCTCTTGTCTAAGTGTGTCAGCCTCTTGTCTAAGTGTGTCAGCCCTCTTGTCTTAGTGTGTCAGCCTCTTGTCTAAGTGTGTCAGCCTCTTGTCTTAGTGTGTCAGTCTCTTGTCTAAGTGTGTCAGCCCTCTTGTCTTAGTGTGTCAGCCTCTTGTCTAAGTGTGTCAGCCCTCTTGTCTAAGTGTGTCAGCCTCTTGTCTAAGTGTGTCAGCCCTCTTGTCTTAGTGTGTCAGCCTCTTGTCTAAGTGTGTCAGCCTCTTGTCTAAGTGTGTCAGCCCTCGTGTCTAAGTGTGTCAGCCCTCTTGTCTAAGTGTGTCAGCCTCTTGTCTAAGTGTGTCAGCCTCTTGTCTAAGTGTGTCAGCCTCTTGTCTAAGTGTGTCAGCCCTCTTGTCTAAGTGTGTCAGCCCTCTTCTCTAAGTGTGTCAGTCTCTTGTCTAAGTGTGTCAGCCCTCTTGTCTTAGTGTGTCAGCCTCTTGTCTAAGTGTGTCAGCCCTCTTGTCTAAGTGTGTCAGCCTCTTGTCTAAGTGTGTCAGCCCTCTTGTCTTAGTGTGTCAGCCTCTTGTCTAAGTGTGTCAGCCTCTTGTCTAAGTGTGTCAGCCCTCGTGTCTAAGTGTGTCAGCCCTCTTGTCTAAGTGTGTCAGCCTCTTGTCTAAGTGTGTCAGCCTCTTGTCTAAGTGTGTCAGCCTCTTGTCTAAGTGTGTCAGCCCTCTTGTCTAAGTGTGTCAGCCCTCTTCTCTAAGTGTGTCAGCCCTCTTGTCTAAGTGTGTCAGCCCTCTTGTCTAAGTGTGTCAGTCTCTTGTCTAAGTGTGTCAGCCCTCTTGTCTAAGTGTGGCAGCTTCTTGTCTAAGTGTGTCAGCCCTCTTGTCTAAGTGTGTCAGTCTCTTGTCTAAGTGTGTCGTCCTCTTGTCTAAGTGTGTCAGCCTCTTGTCTAAGTGTGTCAGCCCTCTTGTCTAAGTGTGTCAGCCCTCTTGTCTAAGTGTGTCAGCCTCTTGTCTAAGTGTGTCAGCCTCTTGTCTAAGTGTGTCAGTCTCTTGTCTAAGTGTGTCGTCCTCTTGTCTAAGTGTGTCAGCCTCTTGTCTAAGTGTGTCAGCCCTCTTGTCTAAGTGTGTCAGCCCTCTTGTCTAAGTGTGTCAGCCTCTTGTCTAAGTGTGTCAGCCTCTTGTCTAAGTGTGTCAGTCTCTTGTCTAAGTGTGTCAGCCTCTTGTCTAAGTGTGTCAGCCCTCTTGTCTTAGTGTGTCAGCCCTCTTGTCTTAGTGTGTCAGCCCTCTTGTCTAAGTGTGTCACCCCTCTTGTCTAAGTGTGTCAGCCCTCTTTGTCTAAGTGTGTCAGCCCTCTTGTCTTAGTATGTCAGCCTCTTGTCTAAGTGTGTCAGTCTCTTGTCTAAGTGTGTAAGCCCTCTTGTCTAAGTGTGTCAGCCTCTTGTCTAAGTGTGTCAGCCTCTTGTCTAAGTGTGTCAGCCCTCTTGTCTTAGTGTGTCAGCCTCTTGTCTAAGTGTGTCAGCCTCTTGTCTAAGTGTGTCAGCCTCTTGTCTAAGTGTGTCAGCCTCTTGTCTTAGTGTGTCAGCCCTCTTGTCTTAGTGTGTCAGCCCTCTTGTCTAAGTGTGTCACCCCTCTTGTCTAAGTGTGTCAGCCCTCTTTGTCTAAGTGTGTCAGCCCTCTTGTCTTAGTGTGTCAGCCTCTTGTCTAAGTGTGTCAGCCCTCTTGTCTAAGTGTGTCAGCCTCTTGTCTAAGTGTGTCAGCCTCTTGTCTAAGTGTGTCAGCCCTCTTGTCTTAGTGTGTCAGTCTCTTGTCTAAGTGTGTCAGCTTCTTGTCTAAGTGTGTCAGCCCTCTTGTCTAAGTGTGTCAGCCTCTTGTCTAAGTGTGTCAGCCTCTTGTCTAAGTGTGTCAGCCTCTTGTCTTAGTGTGTCAGCCCTCTTGTCTTAGTGTGTCAGCCCTCTTGTCTAAGTGTGTCAGCCTCTTGTCTAAGTGTGTCAGCCTCTTGTCTAAGTGTGTCAGCCCTCTTGTCTTAGTGTGTCAGCCCTCTTGTCTTAGTGTGTCAGCCCTCTTGTCTAAGTGTGTCAGCCTCTTGTCTTAGTGTGTCAGCCTCTTGTCTAAGTGTGTCAGTCTCTTGTCTAAGTGTGTCAGCCTCTTGTCTAAGTGTGTCAGCCTCTTGTCTAAGTGTGTCAGCCTCTTGTCTTAGTGTGTCAGCCTCTTGTCTAAGTGTGTCAGTCTCTTGTCTAAGTGTGTCAGCCTCTTGTCTAAGTGTGTCAGCCTCTTGTCTAAGTGTGTCAGTCTCCGGTCTAAGTGTGTCAGCCTCTTGTCTAAGTGTGTCAGCCTCTTGTCTTTGTGTGTCAGCCTCTTGTCTAAGTGTGTCAGCCTCTTGTCTAAGTGTGTCAGCCTCTTGTCTAAGTGTGTCAGCCCTCTTGTCTAAGTGTGTCAGCCTCCTGTCTAACTGTGTCAGCCTCTTGTCTAAGTGTGTCAGCCTCTTGTCTTAGTGTGTCAGCCCTCTTGTCTTAGTGTGTCAGCCCTCTTGTCTAAGTGTGTCAGCCTC
Source organism: Petromyzon marinus (assembly GCF_048934315.1). NCBI lineage: Eukaryota > Metazoa > Chordata > Hyperoartia > Petromyzontiformes > Petromyzontidae > Petromyzon > Petromyzon marinus. The sequence continues at coordinate 28,965 of NW_027423487.1, forward strand.
TTGTCTAAGTGTGTCAGCCTCTTGTCTAAGTGTGTCAGCCCTCTTGTCTTAGTGTGTCAGCCTCTTGTCTAAGTGTGTCAGCCTCTTGTCTAAGTGTGTCAGCCCTCTTGTCTAAGTGTGTCAGCCTCTTGTCTAAGTGTGTCAGCCCTCTTGTCTAAGTGTGTCAGTCTCTTGTCTAAGTGTGTCAGCCTCTTGTCTAAGTGTGTCAGCCCTCTTGTCTAAGTGTGTCAGTCTCTTGTCTAAGTGTGTCAGCCTCTTGTCTAAGTGTGTCAGCCTCTTGTCTTAGTGTGTCAGCCCTCTTGTCTAAGTGTGTCAGCCTCTTGTCTAAGTGTGTCAGTCTCTTGTCTAAGTGTGTCAGCCCTCTTGTCTTAGTGTGTCAGCCCTCTTGTCTAAGTGGGTCAGCCTCTTGTCTAAGTGTGTCAGCCTCTTGTCTAAGTGTGTCAGCCCTCTTGTCTTAGTGTGTCAGCCTCTTGTCTAAGTGTGTCAGCCTCTTGTCTTAGTGTGTCAGTCTCTTGTCTAAGTGTGTCAGCCCTCTTGTCTTAGTGTGTCAGCCTCTTGTCTAAGTGTGTCAGCCCTCTTGTCTAAGTGTGTCAGCCTCTTGTCTAAGTGTGTCAGCCCTCTTGTCTTAGTGTGTCAGCCTCTTGTCTAAGTGTGTCAGCCTCTTGTCTAAGTGTGTCAGCCCTCTTGTCTAAGTGTGTCAGCCCTCTTGTCTAAGTGTGTCAGCCTCTTGTCTAAGTGTGTCAGCCTCTTGTCTAAGTGTGTCAGCCCTCTTGTCTAAGTGTGTCAGCCCTCTTGTCTAAGTGTGTCAGCCCTCTTGTCTAAGTGTGTCAGCCCTCTTGTCTAAGTGTGTCAGTCTCTTGTCTAAGTGTGTCAGCCCTCTTGTCTAAGTGTGTCAGCTTCTTGTCTAAGTGTGTCAGCCCTCTTGTCTAAGTGTGTCAGCCCTCTTGTCTAAGTGTGTCAGCCCTCTTGTCTAAGTGTGTCAGTCTCTTGTCTAAGTGTGTCGTCCTCTTGTCTAAGTGTGTCAGCCTCTTGTCTAAGTGTGTCAGCCCTCTTGTCTAAGTGTGTCAGCCCTCTTGTCTAAGTGTGTCAGCCTCTTGTCTAAGTGTGTCAGCCTCTTGTCTAAGTGTGTCAGTCTCTTGTCTAAGTGTGTCAGCCTCTTGTCTAAGTGTGTCAGCCCTCTTGTCTTAGTGTGTCAGCCCTCTTGTCTTAGTGTGTCAGCCCTCTTGTCTAAGTGTGTCACCCCTCTTGTCTAAGTGTGTCAGCCCTCTTTGTCTAAGTGTGTCAGCCCTCTTGTCTTAGTATGTCAGCCTCTTGTCTAAGTGTGTCAGTCTCTTGTCTAAGTGTGTCAGCCCTCTTGTCTAAGTGTGTCAGCCTCTTGTCTAAGTGTGTCAGCCTCTTGTCTAAGTGTGTCAGCCCTCTTGTCTTAGTGTGTCAGCCTCTTGTCTAAGTGTGTCAGCCTCTTGTCTAAGTGTGTCAGCCTCTTGTCTAAGTGTGTCAGCCTCTTGTCTTAGTGTGTCAGCCCTCTTGTCTTAGTGTGTCAGCCCTCTTGTCTAAGTGTGTCACCCCTCTTGTCTAAGTGTGTCAGCCCTCTTTGTCTAAGTGTGTCAGCCCTCTTGTCTTAGTGTGTCAGCCTCTTGTCTAAGTGTGTCAGTCTCTTGTCTAAGTGTGTCAGCCCTCTTGTCTAAGTGTGTCAGCCTCTTGTCTAAGTGTGTCAGCCTCTTGTCTAAGTGTGTCAGTCTCTTGTCTAAGTGTGTCAGCTTCTTGTCTAAGTGTGTCAGCCCTCTTGTCTAAGTGTGTCAGCCTCTTGTCTAAGTGTGTCAGCCTCTTGTCTAAGTGTGTCAGCCTCTTGTCTTAGTGTGTCAGCCCTCTTGTCTTAGTGTGTCAGCCCTCTTGTCTAAGTGTGTCAGCCTCTTGTCTAAGTGTGTCAGCCTCTTGTCTAAGTGTGTCAGCCCTCTTGTCTTAGTGTGTCAGCCCTCTTGTCTTAGTGTGTCAGCCCTCTTGTCTAAGTGTGTCAGCCTCTTGTCTTAGTGTGTCAGCCTCTTGTCTAAGTGTGTCAGTCTCTTGTCTAAGTGTGTCAGCCTCTTGTCTAAGTGTGTCAGCCTCTTGTCTAAGTGTGTCAGCCTCTTGTCTTAGTGTGTCAGCCTCTTGTCTAAGTGTGTCAGTCTCTTGTCTAAGTGTGTCAGCCACTTGTCTAAGTGTGTCAGCCTCTTGTCTAAGTGTGTCAGCCCTCTTGTCTAAGTGTGTCAGCCCTCTTGTCTAAGTGTGTCAGCCCTCTTGTCTAAGTGTGTCAGTCTCTTGTCTAAGTGTGTCAGCCCTCTTGTCTAAGTGTGTCAGCTTCTTGTCTAAGTGTGTCAGCCCTCTTGTCTAAGTGTGTCAGCCCTCTTGTCTAAGTGTGTCAGCCCTCTTGTCTAAGTGTGTCGTCCTCTTGTCTAAGTGTGTCAGCCTCTTGTCTAAGTGTGTCAGCCCTCTTGTCTAAGTGTGTCAGCCCTCTTGTCTAAGTGTGTCAGCCTCTTGTCTAAGTGTGTCAGCCTCTTGTCTAAGTGTGTCAGTCTCTTGTCTAAGTGTGTCAGCCTCTTGTCTAAGTGTGTCAGCCCTCTTGTCTTAGTGTGTCAGCCCTCTTGTCTAAGTGTGTCACCCCTCTTGTCTAAGTGTGTCAGCCCTCTTTGTCTAAGTGTGTCAGCCCTCTTGTCTTAGTATGTCAGCCTCTTGTCTAAGTGTGTCAGTCTCTTGTCTAAGTGTGTCAGCCCTCTTGTCTAAGTGTGTCAGCCTCTTGTCTAAGTGTGTCAGCCTCTTGTCTAAGTGTGTCAGCCCTCTTGTCTTAGTGTGTCAGCCTCTTGTCTAAGTGTGTCAGCCTCTTGTCTAAGTGTGTCAGCCTCTTGTCTAAGTGTGTCAGCCTCTTGTCTTAGTGTGTCAGCCCTCTTGTCTTAGTGTGTCAGCCCTCTTGTCTAAGTGTGTCACCCCTCTTGTCTAAGTGTGTCAGCCCTCTTTGTCTAAGTGTGTCAGCCCTCTTGTCTTAGTGTGTCAGCCTCTTGTCTAAGTGTGTCAGTCTCTTGTCTAAGTGTGTCAGCCCTCTTGTCTAAGTGTGTCAGCCTCTTGTCTAAGTGTGTCAGCCTCTTGTCTAAGTGTGTCAGCCCTCTTGTCTTAGTGTGTCAGTCTCTTGTCTAAGTGTGTCAGCTTCTTGTCTAAGTGTGTCAGCCCTCTTGTCTAAGTGTGTCAGCCTCTTGTCTAAGTGTGTCAGCCTCTTGTCTAAGTGTGTCAGCCTCTTGTCTTAGTGTGTCAGCCCTCTTGTCTTAGTGTGTCAGCCCTCTTGTCTAAGTGTGTCAGCCTCTTGTCTAAGTGTGTCAGCCTCTTGTCTAAGTGTGTCAGCCCTCTTGTCTTAGTGTGTCAGCCCTCTTGTCTTAGTGTGTCAGCCCTCTTGTCTAAGTGTGTCAGCCTCTTGTCTTAGTGTGTCAGCCTCTTGTCTAAGTGTGTCAGTCTCTTGTCTAAGTGTGTCAGCCTCTTGTCTAAGTGTGTCAGCCTCTTGTCTAAGTGTGTCAGCCTCTTGTCTTAGTGTGTCAGCCTCTTGTCTAAGTGTGTCAGTCTCTTGTCTAAGTGTGTCAGCCTCTTGTCTAAGTGTGTCAGCCTCTTGTCTAAGTGTGTCAGTCTCCGGTCAAAGTGTGTCAGCCTCTTGTCTAAGTGTGTCAGCCTCTTGTCTTTGTGTGTCAGCCTCTTGTCTAAGTGTGTCAGCCTCTTGTCTAAGTGTGTCAGCCTCTTGTCTAAGTGTGTCAGCCCTCTTGTCTAAGTGTGTCAGCCTCCTGTCTAACTGTGTCAGCCTCTTGTCTAAGTGTGTCAGCCTCTTGTCTTAGTGTGTCAGCCCTCTTGTCTTAGTGTGTCAGCCCTCTTGTCTAAGTGTGTCAGCCTCTTGTCTAAGTGTGTCAGCCTCTTGTCTAAGTGTGTCAGCCCTCTTGTCTTAGTGTGTCAGCCTCTTGTCTAAGTGTGTCAGCCTCTTGTCTAAGTGTGTCAGCCCTCTTGTCTAAGTGTGTCAGCCTCTTGTCTAAGTGTGTCAGCCCTCTTGTCTAAGTGTGTCAGTCTCTTGTCTAAGTGTGTCAGCCTCTTGTCTAAGTGTGTCAGCCCTCTTGTCTAAGTGTGTCAGTCTCTTGTCTAAGTGTGTCAGCCTCTTGTCTAAGTGTGTCAGCCTCTTGTCTTAGTGTGTCAGCCCTCTTGTCTAAGTGTGTCAGCCTCTTGTCTAAGTGTGTCAGTCTCTTGTCTAAGTGTGTCAGCCCTCTTGTCTTAGTGTGTCAGCCCTCTTGTCTAAGTGGGTCAGCCTCTTGTCTAAGTGTGTCAGCCTCTTGTCTAAGTGTGTCAGCCCTCTTGTCTTAGTGTGTCAGCCTCTTGTCTAAGTGTGTCAGCCTCTTGTCTTAGTGTGTCAGTCTCTTGTCTAAGTGTGTCAGCCCTCTTGTCTTAGTGTGTCAGCCTCTTGTCTAAGTGTGTCAGCCCTCTTGTCTAAGTGTGTCAGCCTCTTGTCTAAGTGTGTCAGCCCTCTTGTCTTAGTGTGTCAGCCTCTTGTCTAAGTGTGTCAGCCTCTTGTCTAAGTGTGTCAGCCCTCTTGTCTAAGTGTGTCAGCCCTCTTGTCTAAGTGTGTCAGCCTCTTGTCTAAGTGTGTCAGCCTCTTGTCTAAGTGTGTCAGCCTCTTGTCTAAGTGTGTCAGCCCTCTTGTCTAAGTGTGTCAGCCCTCTTGTCTAAGTGTGTCAGCCCTCTTGTCTAAGTGTGTCAGCCCTCTTGTCTAAGTGTGTCAGTCTCTTGTCTAAGTGTGTCAGCCCTCTTGTCTAAGTGTGTCAGCTTCTTGTCTAAGTGTGTCAGCCCTCTTGTCTAAGTGTGTCAGCCCTCTTGTCTAAGTGTGTCAGCCCTCTTGTCTAAGTGTGTCAGTCTCTTGTGTAAGTGTGTCGTCCTCTTGTCTAAGTGTGTCAGCCTCTTGTCTAAGTGTGTCAGCCCTCTTGTCTAAGTGTGTCAGCCCTCTTGTCTAAGTGTGTCAGCCTCTTGTCTAAGTGTGTCAGCCTCTTGTCTAAGTGTGTCAGTCTCTTGTCTAAGTGTGTCAGCCTCTTGTCTAAGTGTGTCAGCCCTCTTGTCTTAGTGTGTCAGCCCTCTTGTCTTAGTGTGTCAGCCCTCTTGTCTAAGTGTGTCACCCCTCTTGTCTAAGTGTGTCAGCCCTCTTTGTCTAAGTGTGTCAGCCCTCTTGTCTTAGTATGTCAGCCTCTTGTCTAAGTGTGTCAGTCTCTTGTCTAAGTGTGTCAGCCCTCTTGTCTAAGTGTGTCAGCCTCTTGTCTAAGTGTGTCAGCCTCTTGTCTTAGTGTGTCAGCCCTCTTTGTCTAAGTGTGTCAGCCCTCTTGTCTTAGTATGTCAGCCTCTTGTCTAAGTGTGTCAGTCTCTTGTCTAAGTGTGTCAGCCCTCTTGTCTAAGTGTGTCAGCCTCTTGTCTAAGTGTGTCAGCCTCTTGTCTTAGTGTGTCAGCCCTCTTGTCTAAGTGTGTCACCCCTCTTGTCTAAGTGTGTCAGCCCTCTTTGTCTAAGTGTGTCAGCCCTCTTGTCTTAGTGTGTCAGCCTCTTGTCTAAGTGTGTCAGTCTCTTGTCTAAGTGTGTCAGCCCTCTTGTCTAAGTGTGTCAGCCTCTTGTCTAAGTGTGTCAGCCTCTTGTCTAAGTGTGTCAGCCCTCTTGTCTTAGTGTGTCAGTCTCTTGTCTAAGTGTGTCAGCTTCTTGTCTAAGTGTGTCAGCCCTCTTGTCTAAGTGTGTCAGCCTCTTGTCTAAGTGTGTCAGCCTCTTGTCTAAGTGTGTCAGCCTCTTGTCTTAGTGTGTCAGCCCTCTTGTCTTAGTGTGTCAGCCCTCTTGTCTAAGTGTGTCAGCCTCTTGTCTAAGTGTGTCAGCCTCTTGTCTAAGTGTGTCAGCCCTCTTGTCTTAGTGTGTCAGCCCTCTTGTCTTAGTGTGTCAGCCCTCTTGTCTAAGTGTGTCAGCCTCTTGTCTTAGTGTGTCAGCCTCTTGTCTAAGTGTGTCAGTCTCTTGTCTAAGTGTGTCAGCCTCTTGTCTAAGTGTGTCAGCCTCTTGTCTAAGTGTGTCAGCCTCTTGTCTTAGTGTGTCAGCCTCTTGTCTAAGTGTGTCAGCCTCTTGTCTAAGTGTGTCAGCCTCTTGTCTAAGTGTGTCAGTCTCCGGTCTAAGTGTGTCAGCCTCTTGTCTAAGTGTGTCAGCCTCTTGTCTAAGTGTGTCAGCCTCTTGTCTAAGTGTGTCAGCCTCTTGTCTAAGTGTGTCAGCCCTCTTGTCTAAGTGTGTCAGCCTCCTGTCTAACTGTGTCAGCCTCTTGTCTAAGTGTGTCAGCCTCTTGTCTTAGTGTGTCAGCCCTCTTGTCTTAGTGTGTCAGCCCTCTTGTCTAAGTGTGTCAGCCTCTTGTCTAAGTGTGTCAGCCTCTTGTCTAAGTGTGTCAGCCCTCTTGTCTTAGTGTGTCAGCCTCTTGTCTAAGCGTGTCAGCCTCTTGTCTAAGTGTGTCAGCCCTCTTGTCTAAGTGTGTCAGCCTCTTGTCTAAGTGTGTCAGCCCTCTTGTCTAAGTGTGTCAGTCTCTTGTCTAAGTGTGTCAGCCTCTTGTCTAAGTGTGTCAGCCCTCTTGTCTAAGTGTGTCAGTCTCTTGTCTAAGTGTGTCAGCCTCTTGTCTAAGTGTGTCAGCCCTCTTGTCTAAGTGTGTCAGCCTCTTGTCTAAGTGTGTCAGCCTCTTGTCTAAGTGTGTCAGCCCTCTTGTCTAAGTGTGTCAACCTCTTGTCTAAGTGTGTCAGCCTCTTGTCTAAGTGTGTCAGCCCTCTTGTCTAAGTGTGTCAGCCTCTTGTCTAAGTGTGTCAGCCCTCTTGTCTTAGTGTGTCAGCCTCTTGTCTAAGTGTGTCAGCCCTCTTGTCTAAGTGTGTCATCCTCTTGTCTAAGTGTGTCAGCCTCTTGTCTAAGTGTGTCAGCCCTCTTGTCTTAGTGTGTCAGCCCTCTTGTCTTAGTGTGTCAGCCCTCTTGTCTTAGTGTGTCAGCCCTCTTGTCTAAGTGTGTCAGCCTCTTGTATAAGTGTGTCAGCCTTTTGTCTAAGTGTGTCAGCCCTCTTGTCTAAGTGTTTCAGCCCTCTTGTCTAAGTGTGTCAGCCCTCTTGTCTAAGTGTGTCAGCCTCTTGTCTAAGTGTGTCAGCCCTCTTGTCTAAGTGTGTCAGCCTCTTGTCTAAGTGTGTCAGCCTCTTGTCTTAGTGTGTCAGCCCTCTTGTCTAAGTGTGTCAGCCTCTTGTCTAAGTGTGTCAGCCCTCTTGTCTAAGTGTGTCAGCCCTCTTGTCTAAGTGTGTCAGCCCTCTTGTCTAAGTGTGTCAGCCTCTTGTCTAAGTGTGTCAGCCCTCTTGTCTTAGTGTGTCAGCCCTCTTGTCTAAGTGTGTCAGCCTCTTGTCTAAGTGTGTCAGCCTCTTGTCTAAGTGTGTCAGCCTCTTGTCTAAGTGTGTCAGTCTCTTGTCTAAGTGTGTCAGCCTCTTGTCTAAGTGTGTCAGCCCTCTAGTCTTAGTGTGTCAGCCCTCTTGTCTTAGTGTGTCAGCCCTGTTGTCTAAGTGTGTCACCCCTCTTGTCTAAGTGTGTCAGCCCTCTTTGTCTAAGTGTGTCAGCCCTCTTGTCTTAGTGTGTCAGCCTCTTGTCTAAGTGTGTCAGTCTCTTGTCTAAGTGTGTCAGCCTCTTGTCTAAGTGTGTCAGCCTCTTGTCTAAGTGTGTCAGCCCTCTTGTCTTAGTGTGTCAGCCTCTTGTCTAAGTGTGTCAGCTTCTTGTCTAAGTGTGTCAGCCCTCTTGTCTAAGTGTGTCAGCCTCTTGTCTAAGTGTGTCAGCCTCTTGTGTAAGTGTGTCAGCCTCTTGTCTAAGTGTGTCAGCCTCTTGTCTTAGTGTGTCAGCCCTCTTGTCTTAGTGTGTCAGCCCTCTTGTCTAAGTGTGTCAGCCCTCTTGTCTAAGTGTGTCAGCCCTCTTTGTCTAAGTGTGTCAGCCCTCTTTTCTTAGTGTGTCAGCCTCTTGTCTAAGTGTGTCAGTCTCTTGTCTAAGTGTGTCAGCCCTCTTGTATAAGTGTGTCAGCCTCTTGTCTAAGTGTGTCAGCCTCTTGTCTAAGTGTGTCAGCCCTCTTGTCTTAGTGTGTCAGCCTCTTGTCTAAGTGTGTCAGCCTCTTGTCTAAGTGTGTCAGCCTCTTGTCTAAGTGTGTCAGCCTCTTGTCTAAGTGTGTCAGCCTCTTGTCTTAGTGTGTCAGCCCTCTTGTCTTAGTGTGTCAGCCCTCTTGTCTAAGTGTGTCAGCCTCTTGTCTAAGTGTGTCAGCCTCTTGTCTAAGTGTGTCAGCCCTCTTGTCTTAGTGTGTCAGCCCTCTTGTCTAAGTGTGTCAGCCTCTTGTCTAAGTGTGTCAGCCTCTTGTCTAAGTGTGTCAGCCTCTTGTCTAAGTGTGTCAGCCTCTTGTCTTAGTGTGTCAGCCCTCTTGTCTTAGTGTGTCAGCCCTCTTGTCTAAGTGTGTCAGCCTCTTGTCTAAGTGTGTCAGCCTCTTGTCTAAGTGTGTCAGCCCTCTTGTCTTAGTGTGTCAGCCCTCTTGTCTTAGTGTGTCCGCCCTCTTGTCTAAGTGTGTCAGCCTCTTGTCTAAGTGTGTCAGCCTCTTGTCTAAGTGTGTCAGCCTCTTGTCTAAGTGTGTCAGCCTCTTGTCTAAGTGTGTCAGCCTCTTGTCTTAGTGTGTCAGCCTCTTGTCTAAGTGTGTCAGTCTCTTGTCTAAGTGTGTCAGCCTCTTGTCTAAGTGTGTCAGTCTCTTGTCTAAGTGTGTCAGCCTCTTGTCTAAGTGTGTCAGCCTCTTGTCTTTGTGTGTCAGCCTCTTGTCTAAGTGTGTCAGCCTCTTGTCTAAGTGTGTCAGCCTCTTGTCTAAGTGTGTCAGCCCTCTTGTCTAAGTGTGTCAGCCTCCTGTCTAACTGTGTCAGCCTCTTGTCTAAGTGTGTCAGCCTCTTGTCTTAGTGTGTCAGCCCTCTTGTCTTAGTGTGTCAGCCCTCTTGTCTAAGTGTGTCAGCCTCTTGTCTAAGTGTGTCAGCCTCTTGTCTAAGTGTGTCAGCCTCTTGGCTAAGTGTGTCAGCCCTCTTGTCTTAGTGTGTCAGCCTCTTGTCTAAGTGTGTCAGCCTCTTGTCTAAGTGTGTCAGCCTCTTGTCTAAGTGTGTCAGCCCTCTTGTCTAAGTGTGTCAGCCTCTTGTCTAAGTGTGTCAGTCTCTTGTCTAAGTGTGTCAGCCTCTTGTCTAAGTGTGTCAGCCTCTTATCTAAGTGTGTCAGCCCTCTTGTCTAAGTGTGTCAGCCTCTTGTCTAAGTGTGTCAGCCTCTTGTCTAAGTGTGTCAGCCTCTTGTCTAAGTGTGTCAGTCTCTTGTCTAAGTGTGTCAGCCTCTTGTCTAAGTGTGTCAGCCTCTTGTCTAAGTGTGTCAGCCTCTTGTCTAAGTGTGTCAGCCCTCTTGTCTTAGTGTGTCAGCCCTCTTGTCTAAGTGTGTCACCCCTCTTGTCTAAGTGTGTCAGCCCTCTTTGTCTAAGTGTGTCAGCCCTCTTTTCTTAGTGTGTCAGCCTCTTGTCTAAGTGTGTCAGTCTCTTGTCTAAGTGTGTCAGCCCTCTTGTCTAAGTGTGTCAGCCTCTTGTCTAAGTGTGTCAGCCTCTTGTCTAAGTGTGTCAGCCCTCTTGTCTTAGTGTGTCAGCCTCTTGTCTAAGTGTGTCAGCTTCTTGTCTAAGTGTGTCAGCCCTCTTGTCTAAGTGTGTCAGCCTCTTGTCTAAGTGTGTCAGCCTCTTGTCTAAGTGTGTCAGCCTCTTGTCTTAGTGTGTCAGCCCTCTTGTCTTAGTGTGTCAGCCCTCTTGTCTAAGTGTGTCAGCCTCTTGTCTAAGTGTGTCAGCCTCTTGTCTAAGTGTGTCAGCCCTCTTGTCTTAGTGTGTCAGCCCTCTTGTCTTAGTGTGTCCGCCCTCTTGTCTAAGTGTGTCAGCCTCTTGTCTAAGTGTGTCAGCCTCTTGTCTAAGTGTGTCAGCCTCTTGTCTAAGTGTGTCAGCCTCTTGTCTAAGTGTGTCAGCCTCTTGTCTTAGTGTGTCAGCCTCTTGTCTAAGTGTGTCAGTCTCTTGTCTAAGTGTGTCAGCCTCTTGTCTAAGTGTGTCAGTCTCTTGTCTAAGTGTGTCAGCCTCTTGTCTAAGTGTGTCAGCCTCTTGTCTTTGTGTGTCAGCCTCTTGTCTAAGTGTGTCAGCCTCTTGTCTAAGTGTGTCAGCCTCTTGTCTAAGTGTGTCAGCCCTCTTGTCTAAGTGTGTCAGCCTCCTGTCTAACTGTGTCAGCCTCTTGTCTAAGTGTGTCAGCCTCTTGTCTTAGTGTGTCAGCCCTCTTGTCTTAGTGTGTCAGCCCTCTTGTCTAAGTGTGTCAGCCTCTTGTCTAAGTGTGTCAGCCTCTTGTCTAAGTGTGTCAGCCTCTTGGCTAAGTGTGTCAGCCCTCTTGTCTTAGTGTGTCAGCCTCTTGTCTAAGTGTGTCAGCCTCTTGTCTAAGTGTGTCAGCCTCTTGTCTAAGTGTGTCAGCCCTCTTGTCTAAGTGTGTCAGCCTCTTGTCTAAGTGTGTCAGTCTCTTGTCTAAGTGTGTCAGCCTCTTGTCTAAGTGTGTCAGCCTCTTATCTAAGTGTGTCAGCCTCTTGTCTAAGTGTGTCAGCCTCTTGTCTAAGTGTGTCAGCCTCTTGTCTAAGTGTGTCAGTCTCTTGTCTAAGTGTGTCAGCCTCTTGTCTAAGTGTGTCAGCCTCTTGTCTAAGTGTGTCAGCCTCTTGTCTAAGTGTGTCAGCCTCTTGTCTAAGTGTGTCAGCCCTCTTATCTAAGTGTGTCAGCCTCTTGTCTAAGTGTGTCAGCCTCTTGTCTAAGTGTGTCAGCCCTCTTGTCTAAGTGTGTCAGCCCTCTTGTCTAAGTGTGTCAGCCCTCTTGTCTTAGTGTGTCAGCCTCTTGTCTAAGTGTGTCAGCCTCTTGTCTAAGTGTGTCAGCCTCTTGTCTAAGTGTGTCAGCCCTCTTGTCTAAGTGTGTCAGCCTCCTGTCTAACTGTGTCAGCCTCTTGTCTAAGTGTGTCAGCCTCTTGTCTTAGTGTGTCAGCCCTCTTGTCTTAGTGTGTCAGCCCTCTTGTCTAAGTGTGTCAGCCTCTTGTCTAAGTGTGTCAGCCTCTTGTCTAAGTGTGTCAGCCTCTTGGCTAAGTGTGTCAGCCCTCTTGTCTTAGTGTGTCAGCCTCTTGTCTAAGTGTGTCAGCCTCTTGTCTAAGTGTGTCAGCCTCTTGTCTAAGTGTGTCAGCCCTCTTGTCTAAGTGTGTCAGCCTCTTGTCTAAGTGTGTCAGTCTCTTGTCTAAGTGTGTCAGCCTCTTGTCTAAGTGTGTCAGCCTCTTATCTAAGTGTGTCAGCCCTCTTGTCTAAGTGTGTCAGCCTCTTGTCTAAGTGTGTCAGCCTCTTGTCTAAGTGTGTCAGCCTCTTGTCTAAGTGTGTCAGTCTCTTGTCTAAGTGTGTCAGCCTCTTGTCTAAGTGTGTCAGCCTCTTGTCTAAGTGTGTCAGCCTCTTGTCTAAGTGTGTCAGCCCTCTTGTCTTAGTGTGTCAGCCCTCTTGTCTAAGTGTGTCACCCCTCTTGTCTAAGTGTGTCAGCCCTCTTTGTCTAAGTGTGTCAGCCCTCTTTTCTTAGTGTGTCAGCCTCTTGTCTAAGTGTGTCAGTCTCTTGTCTAAGTGTGTCAGCCCTCTTGTCTTAGTGTGTCAGCCCTCTTGTCTTAGTGTGTCCGCCCTCTTGTCTAAGTGTGTCAGCCTCTTGTCTAAGTGTGTCAGCCTCTTGTCTAAGTGTGTCAGCCTCTTGTCTAAGTGTGTCAGCCTCTTGTCTAAGTGTGTCAGCCTCTTGTCTTAGTGTGTCAGCCTCTTGTCTAAGTGTGTCAGTCTCTTGTCTAAGTGTGTCAGCCTCTTGTCTAAGTGTGTCAGTCTCTTGTCTAAGTGTGTCAGCCTCTTGTCTAAGTGTGTCAGCCTCTTGTCTTTGTGTGTCAGCCTCTTGTCTAAGTGTGTCAGCCTCTTGTCTAAGTGTGTCAGCCTCTTGTCTAAGTGTGTCAGCCCTCTTGTCTAAGTGTGTCAGCCTCCTGTCTAACTGTGTCAGCCTCTTGTCTAAGTGTGTCAGCCTCTTGTCTTAGTGTGTCAGCCCTCTTGTCTTAGTGTGTCAGCCCTCTTGTCTAAGTGTGTCAGCCTCTTGTCTAAGTGTGTCAGCCTCTTGTCTAAGTGTGTCAGCCTCTTGGCTAAGTGTGTCAGCCCTCTTGTCTTAGTGTGTCAGCCTCTTGTCTAAGTGTGTCAGCCTCTTGTCTAAGTGTGTCAGCCTCTTGTCTAAGTGTGTCAGCCCTCTTGTCTAAGTGTGTCAGCCTCTTGTCTAAGTGTGTCAGTCTCTTGTCTAAGTGTGTCAGCCTCTTGTCTAAGTGTGTCAGCCTCTTATCTAAGTGTGTCAGCCTCTTGTCTAAGTGTGTCAGCCTCTTGTCTAAGTGTGTCAGCCTCTTGTCTAAGTGTGTCAGTCTCTTGTCTAAGTGTGTCAGCCTCTTGTCTAAGTGTGTCAGCCTCTTGTCTAAGTGTGTCAGCCTCTTGTCTAAGTGTGTCAGCCTCTTGTCTAAGTGTGTCAGCCCTCTTATCTAAGTGTGTCAGCCTCTTGTCTAAGTGTGTCAGCCTCTTGTCTAAGTGTGTCAGCCCTCTTGTCTAAGTGTGTCAGCCCTCTTGTCTAAGTGTGTCAGCCCTCTTGTCTTAGTGTGTCAGCCTCTTGTCTAAGTGTGTCAGCCCTCTTGTCTAAGTGTGTCATCCTCTTGTCTAAGTGTGTCAGCCCTCTTGTCTAAGTGTGTCAGCCCTCTTGTCTAAGTGTGTCAGCCTCTTGTCTAAGTGTGTCAGCCTCTTGTCTAAGTGTGTCAGTCTCTTGTCTAAGTGTGTCAGCCCTTTTGTCTTAGTGTGTCAGCCCTCTTGTCTTAGTGTGTCAGCCCTCTTGTCTTAGTGTGTCAGCCCTCTTGTCTAAGTGTGTCAGCCTCTTGTCTAAGTGTGTCAGCCTTTTGTCTAAGTGTGTCAGCCCTCTTTACTAAGTGTTTCAGCCCTCTTGTCTAAGTGTGTCAGCCCTCTTGTCTAAGTGTGTCAACCCTCTTGTCTTAGTGTGTCAGCCTCTTGTCTAAGTGTGTCAGCCCTCTTGTCTAAGTGTGTCAGCCTCTTGTCTAAGTGTGTCAGCCTCTTGTCTTAGTGTGTCAGCCCTCTTGTCTAAGTGTGTCAGCCTCTTGTCTAAGTGTGTCAGCCCTCTTGTCTTAGTGTGTCAGCCTCTTGTCTAAGTGTGTCAGCCTCTTGTCTAAGTGTGTCAGCCTCTTGTCTAAGTGTGTCAGCCTCTTGTCTAAGTGTGTCAGCCTCTTGTCTTAGTGTGTCAGCCCTCTTGTCTTAGTGTGTCAGCCCTCTTGTCTAAGTGTGTCAGCCTCTTGTCTAAGTGTGTCAGCCTCTTGTCTAAGTGTGTCAGCCCTCTTGTCTTAGTGTGTCAGCCCTCTTGTCTAAGTGTGTCAGCCTCTTGTCTAAGTGTGTCAGCCTCTTGTCTAAGTGTGTCAGCCTCTTGTCTAAGTGTGTCAGCCTCTTGTCTTAGTGTGTCAGCCCTCTTGTCTAAGTGTGTCAGCCTCTTGTCTAAGTGTGTCAGCCTCTTGTCTAAGTGTGTCAGCCCTCTTGTCTTAGTGTGTCAGCCCTCTTGTCTTAGTGTGTCCGCCCTCTTGTCTAAGTGTGTCAGCCTCTTGTCTAAGTGTGTCAGCCTCTTGTCTAAGTGTGTCAGCCTCTTGTCTAAGTGTGTCAGCCTCTTGTCTAAGTGTGTCAGCCTCTTGTCTTAGTGTGTCAGCCTCTTGTCTAAGTGTGTCAGTCTCTTGTCTAAGTGTGTCAGCCTCTTGTCTAAGTGTGTCAGTCTCTTGTCTAAGTGTGTCAGCCTCTTGTCTAAGTGTGTCAGCCTCTTGTCTTTGTGTGTCAGCCTCTTGTCTAAGTGTGTCAGCCTCTTGTCTAAGTGTGTCAGCCTCTTGTCTAAGTGTGTCAGCCCTCTTGTCTAAGTGTGTCAGCCTCCTGTCTAACTGTGTCAGCCTCTTGTCTAAGTGTGTCAGCCTCTTGTCTTAGTGTGTCAGCCCTCTTGTCTTAGTGTGTCAGCCCTCTTGTCTAAGTGTGTCAGCCTCTTGTCTAAGTGTGTCAGCCTCTTGTCTAAGTGTGTCAGCCTCTTGGCTAAGTGTGTCAGCCCTCTTGTCTTAGTGTGTCAGCCTCTTGTCTAAGTGTGTCAGCCTCTTGTCTAAGTGTGTCAGCCTCTTGTCTAAGTGTGTCAGCCCTCTTGTCTAAGTGTGTCAGCCTCTTGTCTAAGTGTGTCAGTCTCTTGTCTAAGTGTGTCAGCCTCTTGTCTAAGTGTGTCAGCCTCTTATCTAAGTGTGTCAGCCCTCTTGTCTAAGTGTGTCAGCCTCTTGTCTAAGTGTGTCAGCCTCTTGTCTAAGTGTGTCAGCCTCTTGTCTAAGTGTGTCAGTCTCTTGTCTAAGTGTGTCAGCCTCTTGTCTAAGTGTGTCAGCCTCTTGTCTAAGTGTGTCAGCCTCTTGTCTAAGTGTGTCAGCCCTCTTGTCTTAGTGTGTCAGCCCTCTTGTCTAAGTGTGTCACCCCTCTTGTCTAAGTGTGTCAGCCCTCTTTGTCTAAGTGTGTCAGCCCTCTTTTCTTAGTGTGTCAGCCTCTTGTCTAAGTGTGTCAGTCTCTTGTCTAAGTGTGTCAGCCCTCTTGTCTAAGTGTGTCAGCCTCTTGTCTAAGTGTGTCAGCCTCTTGTCTAAGTGTGTCAGCCCTCTTGTCTTAGTGTGTCAGCCTCTTGTCTAAGTGTGTCAGCTTCTTGTCTAAGTGTGTCAGCCCTCTTGTCTAAGTGTGTCAGCCTCTTGTCTAAGTGTGTCAGCCTCTTGTCTAAGTGTGTCAGCCTCTTGTCTTAGTGTGTCAGCCCTCTTGTCTTAGTGTGTCAGCCCTCTTGTCTAAGTGTGTCAGCCTCTTGTCTAAGTGTGTCAGCCTCTTGTCTAAGTGTGTCAGCCCTCTTGTCTTAGTGTGTCAGCCCTCTTGTCTTAGTGTGTCCGCCCTCTTGTCTAAGTGTGTCAGCCTCTTGTCTAAGTGTGTCAGCCTCTTGTCTAAGTGTGTCAGCCTCTTGTCTAAGTGTGTCAGCCTCTTGTCTTAGTGTGTCAGCCTCTTGTCTAAGTGTGTCAGTCTCTTGTCTAAGTGTGTCAGCCTCTTGTCTAAGTGTGTCAGTCTCTTGTCTAAGTGTGTCAGCCTCTTGTCTAAGTGTGTCAGCCTCTTGTCTTTGTGTGTCAGCCTCTTGTCTAAGTGTGTCAGCCTCTTGTCTAAGTGTGTCAGCCTCTTGTCTAAGTGTGTCAGCCCTCTTGTCTAAGTGTGTCAGCCTCCTGTCTAACTGTGTCAGCCTCTTGTCTAAGTGTGTCAGCCTCTTGTCTTAGTGTGTCAGCCCTCTTGTCTTAGTGTGTCAGCCCTCTTGTCTAAGTGTGTCAGCCTCTTGTCTAAGTGTGTCAGCCTCTTGTCTAAGTGTGTCAGCCTCTTGGCTAAGTGTGTCAGCCCTCTTGTCTTAGTGTGTCAGCCTCTTGTCTAAGTGTGTCAGCCTCTTGTCTAAGTGTGTCAGCCTCTTGTCTAAGTGTGTCAGCCCTCTTGTCTAAGTGTGTCAGCCTCTTGTCTAAGTGTGTCAGTCTCTTGTCTAAGTGTGTCAGCCTCTTGTCTAAGTGTGTCAGCCTCTTATCTAAGTGTGTCAGCCTCTTGTCTAAGTGTGTCAGCCTCTTGTCTAAGTGTGTCAGCCTCTTGTCTAAGTGTGTCAGTCTCTTGTCTAAGTGTGTCAGCCTCTTGTCTAAGTGTGTCAGCCTCTTGTCTAAGTGTGTCAGCCTCTTGTCTAAGTGTGTCAGCCTCTTGTCTAAGTGTGTCAGCCTCTTGTCTAAGTGTGTCAGCCTCTTGTCTAAGTGTGTCAGCCCTCTTGTCTAAGTGTGTCAGCCCTCTTGTCTAAGTGTGTCAGCCCTCTTGTCTTAGTGTGTCAGCCTCTTGTCTAAGTGTGTCAGCCCTCTTGTCTAAGTGTGTCATCCTCTTGTCTAAGTGTGTCAGCCCTCTTGTCTAAGTGTGTCAGCCCTCTTGTCTAAGTGTGTCAGCCTCTTGTCTAAGTGTGTCAGCCTCTTGTCTAAGTGTGTCAGTCTCTTGTCTAAGTGTGTCAGCCCTTTTGTCTTAGTGTGTCAGCCCTCTTGTCTTAGTGTGTCAGCCCTCTTGTCTTAGTGTGTCAGCCCTCTTGTCTAAGTGTGTCAGCCTCTTGTCTAAGTGTGTCAGCCTTTTGTCTAAGTGTGTCAGCCCTCTTTACTAAGTGTTTCAGCCCTCTTGTCTAAGTGTGTCAGCCCTCTTGTCTAAGTGTGTCAACCCTCTTGTCTTAGTGTGTCAGCCTCTTGTCTAAGTGTGTCAGCCCTCTTGTCTAAGTGTGTCAGCCTCTTGTCTAAGTGTGTCAGCCTCTTGTCTTAGTGTGTCAGCCCTCTTGTCTAAGTGTGTCAGCCTCTTGTCTAAGTGTGTCAGCCCTCTTGTCTAAGTGTGTCAGCCCTCTTGTCTAAGTGTGTCAGCCCTCTTGTCTAAGTGTGTCAGCCTCTTGTCTAAGTGTGTCAGCCTCTTGTCTAAGTGTGTCAGCCTCTTGTCTAAGTGTGTCAGCCTCTTGTCTTAGTGTGTCAGCCCTCTTGTCTTAGTGTGTCAGCCCTCTTGTCTAAGTGTGTCAGCCTCTTGTCTAAGTGTGTCAGCCTCTTGTCTAAGTGTGTCAGCCCTCTTGTCTTAGTGTGTCAGCCCTCTTGTCTTAGTGTGTCCGCCCTCTTGTCTAAGTGTGTCAGCCTCTTGTCTAAGTGTGTCAGCCTCTTGTCTAAGTGTGTCAGCCTCTTGTCTAAGTGTGTCAGCCTCTTGTCTAAGTGTGTCAGCCTCTTGTCTTAGTGTGTCAGCCTCTTGTCTAAGTGTGTCAGTCTCTTGTCTAAGTGTGTCAGCCTCTTGTCTAAGTGTGTCAGTCTCTTGTCTAAGTGTGTCAGCCTCTTGTCTAAGTGTGTCAGCCTCTTGTCTTTGTGTGTCAGCCTCTTGTCTAAGTGTGTCAGCCTCTTGTCTAAGTGTGTCAGCCTCTTGTCTAAGTGTGTCAGCCCTCTTGTCTAAGTGTGTCAGCCTCCTGTCTAACTGTGTCAGCCTCTTGTCTAAGTGTGTCAGCCTCTTGTCTTAGTGTGTCAGCCCTCTTGTCTTAGTGTGTCAGCCCTCTTGTCTAAGTGTGTCAGCCTCTTGTCTAAGTGTGTCAGCCTCTTGTCTAAGTGTGTCAGCCTCTTGGCTAAGTGTGTCAGCCCTCTTGTCTTAGTGTGTCAGCCTCTTGTCTAAGTGTGTCAGCCTCTTGTCTAAGTGTGTCAGCCTCTTGTCTAAGTGTGTCAGCCCTCTTGTCTAAGTGTGTCAGCCTCTTGTCTAAGTGTGTCAGTCTCTTGTCTAAGTGTGTCAGCCTCTTGTCTAAGTGTGTCAGCCTCTTATCTAAGTGTGTCAGCCCTCTTGTCTAAGTGTGTCAGCCTCTTGTCTAAGTGTGTCAGCCTCTTGTCTAAGTGTGTCAGCCTCTTGTCTAAGTGTGTCAGTCTCTTGTCTAAGTGTGTCAGCCTCTTGTCTAAGTGTGTCAGCCTCTTGTCTAAGTGTGTCAGCCTCTTGTCTAAGTGTGTCAGCCCTCTTGTCTTAGTGTGTCAGCCCTCTTGTCTAAGTGTGTCACCCCTCTTGTCTAAGTGTGTCAGCCCTCTTTGTCTAAGTGTGTCAGCCCTCTTTTCTTAGTGTGTCAGCCTCTTGTCTAAGTGTGTCAGTCTCTTGTCTAAGTGTGTCAGCCCTCTTGTCTAAGTGTGTCAGCCTCTTGTCTAAGTGTGTCAGCCTCTTGTCTAAGTGTGTCAGCCCTCTTGTCTTAGTGTGTCAGCCTCTTGTCTAAGTGTGTCAGCTTCTTGTCTAAGTGTGTCAGCCCTCTTGTCTAAGTGTGTCAGCCTCTTGTCTAAGTGTGTCAGCCTCTTGTCTAAGTGTGTCAGCCTCTTGTCTTAGTGTGTCAGCCCTCTTGTCTTAGTGTGTCAGCCCTCTTGTCTAAGTGTGTCAGCCTCTTGTCTAAGTGTGTCAGCCTCTTGTCTAAGTGTGTCAGCCCTCTTGTCTTAGTGTGTCAGCCCTCTTGTCTTAGTGTGTCCGCCCTCTTGTCTAAGTGTGTCAGCCTCTTGTCTAAGTGTGTCAGCCTCTTGTCTAAGTGTGTCAGCCTCTTGTCTAAGTGTGTCAGCCTCTTGTCTAAGTGTGTCAGCCTCTTGTCTTAGTGTGTCAGCCTCTTGTCTAAGTGTGTCAGTCTCTTGTCTAAGTGTGTCAGCCTCTTGTCTAAGTGTGTCAGTCTCTTGTCTAAGTGTGTCAGCCTCTTGTCTAAGTGTGTCAGCCTCTTGTCTTTGTGTGTCAGCCTCTTGTCTAAGTGTGTCAGCCTCTTGTCTAAGTGTGTCAGCCTCTTGTCTAAGTGTGTCAGCCCTCTTGTCTAAGTGTGTCAGCCTCCTGTCTAACTGTGTCAGCCTCTTGTCTAAGTGTGTCAGCCTCTTGTCTTAGTGTGTCAGCCCTCTTGTCTTAGTGTGTCAGCCCTCTTGTCTAAGTGTGTCAGCCTCTTGTCTAAGTGTGTCAGCCTCTTGTCTAAGTGTGTCAGCCTCTTGGCTAAGTGTGTCAGCCCTCTTGTCTTAGTGTGTCAGCCTCTTGTCTAAGTGTGTCAGCCTCTTGTCTAAGTGTGTCAGCCTCTTGTCTAAGTGTGTCAGCCTCTTGTCTAAGTGTGTCAGTCTCTTGTCTAAGTGTGTCAGCCTCTTGTCTAAGTGTGTCAGCCTCTTATCTAAGTGTGTCAGCCTCTTGTCTAAGTGTGTCAGCCTCTTGTCTAAGTGTGTCAGCCTCTTGTCTAAGTGTGTCAGTCTCTTGTCTAAGTGTGTCAGCCTCTTGTCTAAGTGTGTCAGCCTCTTGTCTAAGTGTGTCAGCCTCTTGTCTAAGTGTGTCAGCCTCTTGTCTAAGTGTGTCAGCCCTCTTATCTAAGTGTGTCAGCCTCTTGTCTAAGTGTGTCAGCCTCTTGTCTAAGTGTGTCAGCCCTCTTGTCTAAGTGTGTCAGCCCTCTTGTCTAAGTGTGTCAGCCCTCTTGTCTTAGTGTGTCAGCCTCTTGTCTAAGTGTGTCAGCCCTCTTGTCTAAGTGTGTCATCCTCTTGTCTAAGTGTGTCAGCCCTCTTGTCTAAGTGTGTCAGCCCTCTTGTCTAAGTGTGTCAGCCTCTTGTCTAAGTGTGTCAGCCTCTTGTCTAAGTGTGTCAGTCTCTTGTCTAAGTGTGTCAGCCCTTTTGTCTTAGTGTGTCAGCCCTCTTGTCTTAGTGTGTCAGCCCTCTTGTCTTAGTGTGTCAGCCCTCTTGTCTAAGTGTGTCAGCCTCTTGTCTAAGTGTGTCAGCCTTTTGTCTAAGTGTGTCAGCCCTCTTTACTAAGTGTTTCAGCCCTCTTGTCTAAGTGTGTCAGCCCTCTTGTCTAAGTGTGTCAACCCTCTTGTCTTAGTGTGTCAGCCTCTTGTCTAAGTGTGTCAGCCCTCTTGTCTAAGTGTGTCAGCCTCTTGTCTAAGTGTGTCAGCCTCTTGTCTTAGTGTGTCAGCCCTCTTGTCTAAGTGTGTCAGCCTCTTGTCTAAGTGTGTCAGCCCTCTTGTCTAAGTGTGTCAGCCCTCTTGTCTAAGTGTGTCAGCCCTCTTGTCTAAGTGTGTCAGCCTCTTGTCTAAGTGTGTCAGCCCTCTTGTCTTAGTGTGTCAGCCCTCTTGTCTAAGTGTGTCAGCCTCTTGTCTAAGTGTGTCAGCCTCTTGTCTAAGTGTGTCAGCCTCTTGTCTAAGTGTGTCAGCCCTCTTGTCTTAGTGTGTCAGCCCTCTTGTCTAAGTGTGTCAGCCTCTTGTCTTAGTGTGTCAGTCTCTTGTCTAAGTGTGTCAGCCCTCTTGTCTTAGTGTGTCAGCCTCTTGTCTAAGTGTGTCAGCCCTCTTGTCTAAGTGTGTCAGCCCTCTTGTCTAAGTGTGTCAGCCCTCTTGTCTAAGTGTGTCAGCCTCTTGTCTAAGTGTGTCAGCCTCTTGTCTAAGTGTGTCAGCCTCTTGTCTAAGTGTGTCAGCCTCTTGTCTTAGTGTGTCAGCCCTCTTGTCTAAGTGTGTCAGCCTCTTGTCTAAGTCTGTCAGCCTCTTGTCTAAGTCTGTCAGCCTCTTGTCTAAGTGTGTCAGCCTCTTGTCTAAGTGTGTCAGCCCTCTTGTCTAAGTGTGTCAGCCTCTTGTCTAAGTGTGTCAGCCTCTTGTCTAAGTGTGTCAGCCTCTTGTCTAAGTGTGTCAGCCTTCTTGTCTAAGTGTGTCAGCCCTCTTGTCTAAGTGTGTCAGCCCTCTTGTCTAAGTGTGCCAGCCCTCTTGTCTAAGTGTGTCAGCTCTCTTGTCTAAGTGTGTCAGCTTCTTGTCTAAGTGTGTCAGCCCTCTTGTCTAAGTGTGTCAGTCTCTTGTCTAAGTGTGTCAGCCCTCTTGTCTTAGTGTGTCAGCCCTCTTGTCTAAGTGTGTCAGCCCTCTTGTCTAAGTGTGTCAGCCTCTTGTCTAAGTGTGTCAGCCTTTTGTCTAAGTGTGTCAGCCCTCTTGTCTAAGTGTTTCAGCCCTCTTGTCTAAGTGTGTCAGCCCTCTTGTCTAAGTGTGTCAGCCCTCTTGTCTTAGTGTGTCAGCCTCTTGTCTAAGTGTGTCAGCCCTCTTGTCTAAGTGTGACAGCCTCTTGTCTAAGTGTGTCAGCCTCTTATCTTAGTGTGTCAGCCCTCTTGTCTAAGTGTGTCAGCCTCTTGTCTAAGTGTGTCAGCCCTCTTGTCTAACTGTGTCAGCCCTCTTGTCTAAGTGTGTCAGCCTCTTGTCTAAGTGTGTCAGCCCTCTTGTCTTAGCGTGTCAGCCCTCTTGTCTAAGTGTGTCAGCCTCTTGTCTTAGTGTGTCAGTCTCTTGTCTAAGTGTGTCAGCCCTCTTGTCTTAGTGTGTCAGCCTCTTGTCTAAGTGTGTCAGCCCTCTTGTCTAAGTGTGTCAGCTCTCTTGTCTAAGTGTGTCAGCCCTCTTGTCTAAGTGTGTCAGCCCTCTTGTCTTAGTGTGTCAGCCTCTTGTCTAAGTGTGTCAGCCTCTTGTCTAAGTGTGTCAGCCTCTTGTCTAAGTGTGTCAGCCTCTTGTCTAAGTGTGTCAGCCCTCTTGTCTAAGTGTGTCAGCCTCCTGTCTAACTGTGTCAGCCTCTTGTCTAAGTGTGTCAGCCTCTTGTCTTAGTGTGTCAGCCCTCTTGTCTTAGTGTGTCAGCCCTCTTGTCTAAGTGTGTCAGCCTCTTGTCTAAGTGTGTCAGCCTCTTGTCTAAGTTTGTCAGCCTCTTGGCTAAGTGTGTCAGCCCTCTTGTCTTAGTGTGTCAGCCTCTTGTCTAAGTGTGTCAGCCTCTTGTCTAAGTGTGTCAGCCTCTTGTCTAAGTGTGTCAGCCTCTTGTCTAAGTGTGTCAGTCTCTTGTCTAAGTGTGTCAGCCTCTTGTCTAAGTGTGTCAGCCTCTTATCTAAGTGTGTCAGCCCTCTTGTCTAAGTGTGTCAGCCTCTTGTCTAAGTGTGTCAGCCTCTTGTCTAAGTGTGTCAGCCTCTTGTCTAAGTGTGTCAGTCTCTTATCTAAGTGTGTCAGCCTCTTGTCTAAGTGTGTCAGCCTCTTGTCTAAGTGTGTCAGCCTCTTGTCTAAGTGTGTCAGCCCTCTTATCTAAGTGTGTCAGCCTCTTGTCTAAGTGTGTCAGCCTCTTGTCTAAGTGTGTCAGCCCTCTTGTCTAAGTGTGTCAGCCCTCTTGTCTAAGTGTGTCAGCCCTCTTGTCTTAGTGTGTCAGCCTCTTGTCTAAGTGTGTCAGCCCTCTTGTCTAAGTGTGTCATCCTCTTGTCTAAGTGTGTCAGCCCTCTTGTCTAAGTGTGTCAGCCCTCTTGTCTAAGTGTGTCAGCCTCTTGTCTAAGTGTGTCAGCCTCTTGTCTAAGTGTGTCAGTCTCTTGTCTAAGTGTGTCAGCCCTTTTGTCTTAGTGTGTCAGCCCTCTTGTCTTAGTGTGTCAGCCCTCTTGTCTTAGTGTGTCAGCCCTCTTGTCTAAGTGTGTCAGCCTCTTGTCTAAGTGTGTCAGCCTTTTGTCTAAGTGTGTCAGCCCTCTTTACTAAGTGTTTCAGCCCTCTTGTCTAAGTGTGTCAGCCCTCTTGTCTAAGTGTGTCAACCCTCTTGTCTTAGTGTGTCAGCCTCTTGTCTAAGTGTGTCAGCCCTCTTGTCTAAGTGTGTCAGCCTCTTGTCTAAGTGTGTCAGCCTCTTGTCTTAGTGTGTCAGCCCTCTTGTCTAAGTGTGTCAGCCTCTTGTCTAAGTGTGTCAGCCCTCTTGTCTAAGTGTGTCAGCCCTCTTTTCTAAGTGTGTCAGCCCTCTTGTCTAAGTGTGTCAGCCTCTTGTCTAAGTGTGTCAGCCCTCTTGTCTTAGTGTGTCAGCCCTCTTGTCTAAGTGTGTCAGCCTCTTGTCTAAGTGTGTCAGCCTCTTGTCTAAGTGTGTCAGCCTCTTGTCTAAGTGTGTCAGCCCTCTTGTCTTAGTGTGTCAGCCCTCTTGTCTAAGTGTGTCAGCCTCTTGTCTTAGTGTGTCAGTCTCTTGTCTAAGTGTGTCAGCCCTCTTGTCTTAGTGTGTCAGCCTCTTGTCTAAGTGTGTCAGCCCTCTTGTCTAAGTGTGTCAGCCCTCTTGTCTAAGTGTGTCAGCCCTCTTGTCTAAGTGTGTCAGCCTCTTGTCTAAGTGTGTCAGCCTCTTGTCTAAGTGTGTCAGCCCTCTTGTCTAAGTGTGTTAGCCTCTTGTCTAAGTGTGTCAGCCTCTTGTCTAAGTGTGTCAGCCTCTTGTCTTAGTGTGTCAGACCTCTTGTCTAAGTGTGTCAGCCTCTTGTCTAAGTCTGTCAGCCTCTTGTCTAAGTCTGTCAGCCTCTTGTCTAAGTGTGTCAGCCTCTTGTCTAAGTGTGTCAGCCCTCTTGTCTAAGTGTGTCAGCGTCTTGTCTAAGTGTGTCAGCCTCTTGTCTAAGTGTGTCAGCCTCTTGTCTAAGTGTGTCAGCCTTCTTGTCTAAGTGTGTCAGCCCTCTTGTCTAAGTGTGTCAGCCCTCTTGTCTAAGTGTGCCAGCCCTCTTGTCTAAGTGTGTCAGCCCTCTTGTCTAAGTGTGTCAGCCCTCTTGTCTAAGTGTGTCAGTCTCTTGTCTAAGTGTGTCAGCCTCTTGTCTAAGTGTGTCAGCCCTCTTGTCTAAGTGTGTCAGCTTCTTGTCTAAGTGTGTCAGCCCTCTTGTCTAAGTGTGTCAGCTCTCTTGTCTAAGTGTGTCAGCTTCTTGTCTAAGTGTGTCAGCCCTCTTGTATAAGTGTGTCAGTCTCTTGTCTAAGTGTGTCAGCCCTCTTGTCTTAGTGTGTCAGCCCTCTTGTCTAAGTGTGTCAGCCCTCTTGTCTTAGTGTGTCAGCCCTCTTGTCTAAGTGTGTCAGCCCTCTTGTCTTAGCGTGTCAGCCCTCTTGTCTAAGTGTGTCAGCCTCTTGTCTTAGTGTGTCAGTCTCTTGTCTAAGTGTGTCAGCCCTCTTGTCTTAGTGTGTCAGCCTCTTGTCTAAGTGTGTCAGCCCTCTTGTCTAAGTGTGTCAGCTCTCTTGTCTAAGTGTGTCAGCCCTCTTGTCTAAGTGTGTCAGCCCTCTTGTCTTAGTGTGTCAGCCTCTTGTCTAAGTGTGTCAGCCTCTTGTCTAAGTGTGTCAGCCTCTTGTCTAAGTGTGTCAGCCTCTTGTCTAAGTGTGTCAGCCCTCTTGTCTAAGTGTGTCAGCCTCCTGTCTAACTGTGTCAGCCTCTTGTCTAAG
The DNA here is from genome assembly GCF_048934315.1 of Petromyzon marinus. NCBI lineage: Eukaryota > Metazoa > Chordata > Hyperoartia > Petromyzontiformes > Petromyzontidae > Petromyzon > Petromyzon marinus. The sequence continues at coordinate 52,849 of NW_027423487.1, forward strand.
TGTGTCAGCCTCTTGTCTTAGTGTGTCAGCCCTCTTGTCTTAGTGTGTCAGCCCTCTTGTCTAAGTGTGTCAGCCTCTTGTCTAAGTGTGTCAGCCTCTTGTCTAAGTGTGTCAGCCTCTTGGCTAAGTGTGTCAGCCCTCTTGTCTTAGTGTGTCAGCCTCTTGTCTAAGTGTGTCAGCCTCTTGTCTAAGTGTGTCAGCCTCTTGTCTAAGTGTGTCAGCCTCTTGTCTAAGTGTGTCAGTCTCTTGTCTAAGTGTGTCAGCCTCTTGTCTAAGTGTGTCAGCCTCTTATCTAAGTGTGTCAGCCCTCTTGTCTAAGTGTGTCAGCCTCTTGTCTAAGTGTGTCAGCCTCTTGTCTAAGTGTGTCAGCCTCTTGTCTAAGTGTGTCAGTCTCTTATCTAAGTGTGTCAGCCTCTTGTCTAAGTGTGTCAGCCTCTTGTCTAAGTGTGTCAGCCTCTTGTCTAAGTGTGTCAGCCCTCTTATCTAAGTGTGTCAGCCTCTTGTCTAAGTGTGTCAGCCTCTTGTCTAAGTGTGTCAGCCCTCTTGTCTAAGTGTGTCAGCCCTCTTGTCTAAGTGTGTCAGCCCTCTTGTCTTAGTGTGTCAGCCTCTTGTCTAAGTGTGTCAGCCCTCTTGTCTAAGTGTGTCATCCTCTTGTCTAAGTGTGTCAGCCCTCTTGTCTAAGTGTGTCAGCCCTCTTGTCTAAGTGTGTCAGCCTCTTGTCTAAGTGTGTCAGCCTCTTGTCTAAGTGTGTCAGTCTCTTGTCTAAGTGTGTCAGCCCTTTTGTCTTAGTGTGTCAGCCCTCTTGTCTTAGTGTGTCAGCCCTCTTGTCTTAGTGTGTCAGCCCTCTTGTCTAAGTGTGTCAGCCTCTTGTCTAAGTGTGTCAGCCTTTTGTCTAAGTGTGTCAGCCCTCTTTACTAAGTGTTTCAGCCCTCTTGTCTAAGTGTGTCAGCCCTCTTGTCTAAGTGTGTCAACCCTCTTGTCTTAGTGTGTCAGCCTCTTGTCTAAGTGTGTCAGCCCTCTTGTCTAAGTGTGTCAGCCTCTTGTCTAAGTGTGTCAGCCTCTTGTCTTAGTGTGTCAGCCCTCTTGTCTAAGTGTGTCAGCCTCTTGTCTAAGTGTGTCAGCCCTCTTGTCTAAGTGTGTCAGCCCTCTTGTCTAAGTGTGTCAGCCTCTTGTCTAAGTGTGTCAGCCCTCTTGTCTTAGTGTGTCAGCCCTCTTGTCTAAGTGTGTCAGCCTCTTGTCTAAGTGTGTCAGCCTCTTGTCTAAGTGTGTCAGCCTCTTGTCTAAGTGTGTCAGCCCTCTTGTCTTAGTGTGTCAGCCCTCTTGTCTAAGTGTGTCAGCCTCTTGTCTTAGTGTGTCAGTCTCTTGTCTAAGTGTGTCAGCCCTCTTGTCTTAGTGTGTCAGCCTCTTGTCTAAGTGTGTCAGCCCTCTTGTCTAAGTGTGTCAGCCCTCTTGTCTAAGTGTGTCAGCCCTCTTGTCTAAGTGTGTCAGCCTCTTGTCTAAGTGTGTCAGCCTCTTGTCTAAGTGTGTCAGCCCTCTTGTCTAAGTGTGTTAGCCTCTTGTCTAAGTGTGTCAGCCTCTTGTCTAAGTGTGTCAGCCTCTTGTCTTAGTGTGTCAGACCTCTTGTCTAAGTGTGTCAGCCTCTTGTCTAAGTCTGTCAGCCTCTTGTCTAAGTCTGTCAGCCTCTTGTCTAAGTGTGTCAGCCTCTTGTCTAAGTGTGTCAGCCCTCTTGTCTAAGTGTGTCAGCGTCTTGTCTAAGTGTGTCAGCCTCTTGTCTAAGTGTGTCAGCCTCTTGTCTAAGTGTGTCAGCCTTCTTGTCTAAGTGTGTCAGCCCTCTTGTCTAAGTGTGTCAGCCCTCTTGTCTAAGTGTGCCAGCCCTCTTGTCTAAGTGTGTCAGCCCTCTTGTCTAAGTGTGTCAGCCCTCTTGTCTAAGTGTGTCAGTCTCTTGTCTAAGTGTGTCAGCCCTCTTGTCTAAGTGTGTCAGCTTCTTGTCTAAGTGTGTCAGCCCTCTTGTCTAAGTGTGTCAGCTCTCTTGTCTAAGTGTGTCAGCTTCTTGTCTAAGTGTGTCAGCCCTCTTGTATAAGTGTGTCAGTCTCTTGTCTAAGTGTGTCAGCCCTCTTGTCTTAGTGTGTCAGCCCTCTTGTCTAAGTGTGTCAGCCCTCTTGTCTAAGTGTGTCAGCCTCTTGTCTAAGTGTGTCAGCCTTTTGTCTAAGTGTGTCAGCTCTCTTGTCTAAGTGTTTCAGCCCTCTTGTCTAAGTGTGTCAGCCCTCTTGTCTAAGTGTGTCAGCCCTCTTGTCTTAGTGTGTCAGCCTCTTGTCTAAGTGTGTCAGCCCTCTTGTCTAAGTGTGACAGCCTCTTGTCTAAGTGTGTCAGCCTCTTGTCTTAGTGTGTCAGCCCTCTTGTCTAAGTGTGTCAGCCTCTTGTCTAAGTGTGTCAGCCCTCTTGTCTAACTGTGTCAGCCCTCTTGTCTAAGTGTGTCAGCCTCTTGTCTAAGTGTGTCAGCCCTCTTGTCTTAGCATGTCAGCCCTCTTGTCTAAGTGTGTCAGCCTCTTGTCTAAGTGTGTCAGCCTCTTGTCTAAGTGTGTCAGCCCTCTTGTCTTAGTGTGTCAGCCCTCTTGTCTAAGTGTGTCAGCCTCTTGTCTTAGTGTGTCAGTCTCTTGTCTAAGTGTGTCAGCCCTCTTGTCTTAGTGTGTCAGCCTCTTGTCTAAGTGTGTCAGCCCTCTTGTCTAAGTGTGTCAGCCCTCTTGTCTAAGTGTGTCAGCCCTCTTGTCTAAGTGTGTCAGCCCTCTTGTCTTAGTGTGTCAGCCTCTTGTCTAAGTGTGTCAGCCTCTTGTCTAAGTGTGTCAGCCCTCTTGTCTAAGTGTGTCAGCCTCTTGTCTAAGTGTGTCAGCCTCTTGTCTTAGTGTGTCAGCCCTCTTGTCTAAGTGTGTCAGCCTCTTGTCTAAGTGTGTCAGCCTCTTGTCTAAGTGTGTCAGCCCTCTTGTCTAAGTGTGTCAGCCTCTTGTCTAAGTGTGTCAGCCTTCTTGTCTAAGTGTGTCAGCCCTCTTGTCTAAGTGTGTCAGCCCTCTTGTCTAAGTGTGCCAGCCCTCTTGTCTAAGTGTGTCAGCCCTCTTGTCTAAGTGTGTCAGCCCTCTTGTCTAAGTGTGTCAGTCTCTTGTCTAAGTGTGTCAGCCTCTTGTCTAAGTGTGTCAGCTCTCTTGTCTAAGTGTGTCAGCCTCTTGTCTAAGTGTGTCAGCCCTCTTGTCTAAGTGTGTCAGCCTCTTGTCTAAGTGTGTCAGCCCTCTTGTCTAAGTGTGTCAGCCCTCTTGTCTAAGTGTGTCAGCCCTCTTGTCTAAGTGTGTCAGCCTCTTGTCTAAGTGTGTCAGCCCTCTTGTCTTAGTGTGTCAGCCCTCTTGTCTAAGTGTGTCAGCCTCTTGTCTAAGTGTGTCAGCCTCTTGTCTAAGTGTGTCAGCCTCTTGTCTAAGTGTGTCAGCCCTCTTGTCTTAGTGTGTCAGCCCTCTTGTCTAAGTGTGTCAGCCTCTTGTCTTAGTGTGTCAGTCTCTTGTCTAAGTGTGTCAGCCCTCTTGTCTTAGTGTGTCAGCCTCTTGTCTAAGTGTGTCAGCCCTCTTGTCTAAGTGTGTCAGCCCTCTTGTCTAAGTGTGTCAGCCCTCTTGTCTAAGTGTGTCAGCCTCTTGTCTAAGTGTGTCAGCCTCTTGTCTAAGTGTGTCAGCCCTCTTGTCTAAGTGTGTCAGCCTCTTGTCTAAGTGTGTCAGCCTCTTGTCTAAGTGTGTCAGCCTCTTGTCTTAGTGTGTCAGCCCTCTTGTCTAAGTGTGTCAGCCTCTTGTCTAAGTCTGTCAGCCTCTTGTCTAAGTCTGTCAGCCTCTTGTCTAAGTGTGTCAGCCCTTTTGTCTAAGTGTGTCAGCCTCTTGTCTAAGTGTGTCAGCCTCTTGTCTAAGTGTGTCAGCCTCTTGTCTAAGTGTGTCAGCCTTCTTGTCTAAGTGTGTCAGCCCTCTTGTCTAAGTGTGTCAGCCCTCTTGTCTAAGTGTGTCAGCCCTCTTGTCTAAGTGTGCCAGCCCTCTTGTCTAAGTGTGTCAGCCCTCTTGTCTAAGTGTGTCAGCCCTCTTGTCTAAGTGTGTCAGTCTCTTGTCTAAGTGTGTCAGCCTCTTGTCTAAGTGTGTCAGCCCTCTTGTCTAAGTGTGTCAGCTTCTTGTCTAAGTGTGTCAGCCCTCTTGTCTAAGTGTGTCAGCTTCTTGTCTAAGTGTGTCAGCCCTCTTGTCTAAGTGTGTCAGTCTCTTGTCTAAGTGTGTCAGCCCTCTTGTCTTAGTGTGTCAGCCCTCTTGTCTAAGTGTGTCAGCCCTCTTGTCTAAGTGTGTCAGCCTTTTGTCTAAGTGTGTCAGCCCTCTTGTCTAAGTGTTTCAGCCCTCTTGTCTAAGTGTGTCAGCCCTCTTGTCTAAGTGTGTCAGCCCTCTTGTCTTAGTGTGTCAGCCTCTTGTCTAAGTGTGTCAGCCCTCTTGTCTAAGTGTGACAGCCTCTTGTCTAAGTGTGTCAGCCTCTTATCTTAGTGTGTCAGCCCTCTTGTCTAAGTGTGTCAGCCTCTTATCTAAGTGTGTCAGCCCTCTTGTCTAACTGTGTCAGCCCTCTTGTCTAAGTGTGTCAGCCTCTTGTCTAAGTGTGTCAGCCCTCTTGTCTTAGCGTGTCAGCCCTCTTGTCTAAGTGTGTCAGCCTCTTGTCTTAGTGTGTCAGTCTCTTGTCTAAGTGTGTCAGCCCTCTTGTCTTAGTGTGTCAGCCTCTTGTCTAAGTGTGTCAGCCCTCTTGTCTAAGTGTGTCAGCCCTCTTGTCTAAGTGTGTCAGCCCTCTTGTCTAAGTGTGTCAGCCCTCTTGTCTTAGTGTGTCAGCCTCTTGTCTAAGTGTGTCAGCCTCTTGTCTAAGTGTGTCAGCCTCTTGTCTAAGTGTGTCAGCCTCTTGTCTAAGTGTGTCAGCCCTCTTGTCTAAGTGTGTCAGCCTCCTGTCTAACTGTGTCAGCCTCTTGTCTAAGTGTGTCAGCCTCTTGTCTTAGTGTGTCAGCCCTCTTGTCTTAGTGTGTCAGCCCTCTTGTCTAAGTGTGTCAGCCTCTTGTCTAAGTGTGTCAGCCTCTTGTCTAAGTGTGTCAGCCTCTTGGCTAAGTGTGTCAGCCCTCTTGTCTTAGTGTGTCAGCCTCTTGTCTAAGTGTGTCAGCCTCTTGTCTAAGTGTGTCAGCCTCTTGTCTAAGTGTGTCAGCCCTCTTGTCTAAGTGTGTCAGCCTCTTGTCTAAGTGTGTCAGTCTCTTGTCTAAGTGTGTCAGCCTCTTGTCTAAGTGTGTCAGCCTCTTATCTAAGTGTGTCAGCCCTCTTGTCTAAGTGTGTCAGCCTCTTGTCTAAGTGTGTCAGCCTCTTGTCTAAGTGTGTCAGCCTCTTGTCTAAGTGTGTCAGTCTCTTGTCTAAGTGTGTCAGCCTCTTGTCTAAGTGTGTCAGCCTCTTGTCTAAGTGTGTCAGCCTCTTGTCTAAGTGTGTCAGCCCTCTTATCTAAGTGTGTCAGCCTCTTGTCTAAGTGTGTCAGCCTCTTGTCTAAGTGTGTCAGCCCTCTTGTCTAAGTGTGTCAGCCCTCTTGTCTAAGTGTGTCAGCCCTCTTGTCTTAGTGTGTCAGCCTCTTGTCTAAGTGTGTCAGCCCTCTTGTCTAAGTGTGTCATCCTCTTGTCTAAGTGTGTCAGCCCTCTTGTCTAAGTGTGTCAGCCCTCTTGTCTAAGTGTGTCAGCCTCTTGTCTAAGTGTGTCAGCCTCTTGTCTAAGTGTGTCAGTCTCTTGTCTAAGTGTGTCAGCCCTTTTGTCTTAGTGTGTCAGCCCTCTTGTCTTAGTGTGTCAGCCCTCTTGTCTTAGTGTGTCAGCCCTCTTGTCTAAGTGTGTCAGCCTCTTGTCTAAGTGTGTCAGCCTTTTGTCTAAGTGTGTCAGCCCTCTTTACTAAGTGTTTCAGCCCTCTTGTCTAAGTGTGTCAGCCCTCTTGTCTAAGTGTGTCAACCCTCTTGTCTTAGTGTGTCAGCCTCTTGTCTAAGTGTGTCAGCCCTCTTGTCTAAGTGTGTCAGCCTCTTGTCTAAGTGTGTCAGCCTCTTGTCTTAGTGTGTCAGCCCTCTTGTCTAAGTGTGTCAGCCTCTTGTCTAAGTGTGTCAGCCCTCTTGTCTAAGTGTGTCAGCCCTCTTGTCTAAGTGTGTCAGCCCTCTTGTCTAAGTGTGTCAGCCTCTTGTCTAAGTGTGTCAGCCCTCTTGTCTTAGTGTGTCAGCCTCTTGTCTAAGTGTGTCAGCCTCTTGTCTAAGTGTGTCAGCCTCTTGTCTAAGTGTGTCAGCCCTCTTGTCTTAGTGTGTCAGCCCTCTTGTCTAAGTGTGTCAGCCTCTTGTCTTAGTGTGTCAGTCTCTTGTCTAAGTGTGACAGCCTCTTGTCTAAGTGTGTCAGCCTCTTATCTTAGTGTGGCAGCCCTCTTGTCTAAGTGTGTCAGCCTCTTGTCTAAGTGTGTCAGCCCTCTTGTCTAACTGTGTCAGCCCTCTTGTCTAAGTGTGTCAGCCTCTTGTCTAAGTGTGTCAGCCCTCTTGTCTTAGCGTGTCAGCCCTCTTGTCTAAGTGTGTCAGCCTCTTGTCTTAGTGTGTCAGTCTCTTGTCTAAGTGTGTCAGCCCTCTTGTCTTAGTGTGTCAGCCTCTTGTCTAAGTGTGTCAGCCCTCTTGTCTAAGTGTGTCAGCCCTCTTGTCTAAGTGTGTCAGCCCTCTTGTCTAAGTGTGTCAGCCCTCTTGTCTTAGTGTGTCAGCCTCTTGTCTAAGTGTGTCAGCCTCTTGTCTAAGTGTGTCAGCCTCTTGTCTAAGTGTGTCAGCCTCTTGTCTAAGTGTGTCAGCCCTCTTGTCTAAGTGTGTCAGCCTCTTGTCTAACTGTGTCAGCCTCTTGTCTAAGTGTGTCAGCCTCTTGTCTTAGTGTGTCAGCCCTCTTGTCTTAGTGTGTCAGCCCTCTTGTCTAAGTGTGTCAGCCTCTTGTCTAAGTGTGTCAGCCTCTTGTCTAAGTGTGTCAGCCTCTTGGCTAAGTGTGTCAGCCCTCTTGTCTTAGTGTGTCAGCCTCTTGTCTAAGTGTGTCAGCCTCTTGTCTAAGTGTGTCAGCCTCTTGTCTAAGTGTGTCAGCCCTCTTGTCTAAGTGTGTCAGCCTCTTGTCTAAGTGTGTCAGTCTCTTGTCTAAGTGTGTCAGCCTCTTGTCTAAGTGTGTCAGCCTCTTATCTAAGTGTGTCAGCCCTCTTGTCTAAGTGTGTCAGCCTCTTGTCTAAGTGTGTCAGCCTCTTGTCTAAGTGTGTCAGCCTCTTGTCTAAGTGTGTCAGTCTCTTGTCTAAGTGTGTCAGCCTCTTGTCTAAGTGTGTCAGCCTCTTGTCTAAGTGTGTCAGCCTCTTGTCTAAGTGTGTCAGCCTCTTGTCTAAGTGTGTCAGCCCTCTTATCTAAGTGTGTCAGCCTCTTGTCTAAGTGTGTCAGCCTTTTGTCTAAGTGTGTCAGCCCTCTTGTCTAAGTGTGTCAGCCCTCTTGTCTAAGTGTGTCAGCCCTCTTGTCTTAGTGTGTCAGCCTCTTGTCTAAGTGTGTCAGCCCTCTTGTCTAAGTGTGTCAGCCCTCTTGTCTAAGTGTGTCAGCCTCTTGTCTAAGTGTGTCAGCCTCTTGTCTAAGTGTGTCAGTCTCTTGTCTAAGTGTGTCAGCCCTTTTGTCTTAGTGTGTCATCCTCTTGTCTAAGTGTGTCAGCCCTCTTGTCTAAGTGTGTCAGCCCTCTTGTCTAAGTGTGTCAGCCTCTTGTCTAAGTGTGTCAGCCTCTTGTCTAAGTGTGTCAGTCTCTTGTCTAAGTGTGTCAGCCCTTTTGTCTTAGTGTGTCAGCCCTCTTGTCTTAGTGTGTCAGCCCTCTTGTCTTAGTGTGTCAGCCCTCTTGTCTAAGTGTGTCAGCCTCTTGTCTAAGTGTGTCAGCCTTTTGTCTAAGTGTGTCAGCCCTCTTTACTAAGTGTTTCAGCCCTCTTGTCTAAGTGTGTCAGCCCTCTTGTCTAAGTGTGTCAACCCTCTTGTCTTAGTGTGTCAGCCTCTTGTCTAAGTGTGTCAGCCCTCTTGTCTAAGTGTGTCAGCCCTCTTGTCTAACTGTGTCAGCCCTCTTGTCTAAGTGTGTCAGCCTCTTGTCTAAGTGTGTCAGCCCTCTTGTCTTAGTGTGTCAGCCCTCTTGTCTAAGTGTGTCAGCCTCTTGTCTTAGTGTGTCAGTCTCTTGTCTAAGTGTGACAGCCTCTTGTCTAAGTGTGTCAGCCTCTTATCTTAGTGTGTCAGCCCTCTTGTCTAAGTGTGTCAGCCTCTTGTCTAAGTGTGTCAGCCCTCTTGTCTAACTGTGTCAGCCCTCTTGTCTAAGTGTGTCAGCCTCTTGTCTAAGTGTGTCAGCCCTCTTGTCTTAGCGTGTCAGCCCTCTTGTCTAAGTGTGTCAGCCTCTTGTCTTAGTGTGTCAGTCTCTTGTCTAAGTGTGTCAGCCCTCTTGTCTTAGTGTGTCAGCCTCTTGTCTAAGTGTGTCAGCCCTCTTGTCTAAGTGTGTCAGCCCTCTTGTCTAAGTGTGTCAGCCCTCTTGTCTAAGTGTGTCAGCCCTCTTGTCTTAGTGTGTCAGCCTCTTGTCTAAGTGTGTCAGCCTCTTGTCTAAGTGTGTCAGCCTCTTGTCTAAGTGTGTCAGCCTCTTGTCTAAGTGTGTCAGCCCTCTTGTCTAAGTGTGTCAGCCTCTTGTCTAACTGTGTCAGCCTCTTGTCTAAGTGTGTCAGCCTCTTGTCTTAGTGTGTCAGCCCTCTTGTCTTAGTGTGTCAGCCCTCTTGTCTAAGTGTGTCAGCCTCTTGTCTAAGTGTGTCAGCCTCTTGTCTAAGTGTGTCAGCCTCTTGGCTAAGTGTGTCAGCCCTCTTGTCTTAGTGTGTCAGCCTCTTGTCTAAGTGTGTCAGCCTCTTGTCTAAGTGTGTCAGCCTCTTGTCTAAGTGTGTCAGCCCTCTTGTCTAAGTGTGTCAGCCTCTTGTCTAAGTGTGTCAGTCTCTTGTCTAAGTGTGTCAGCCTCTTGTCTAAGTGTGTCAGCCTCTTATCTAAGTGTGTCAGCCCTCTTGTCTAAGTGTGTCAGCCTCTTGTCTAAGTGTGTCAGCCTCTTGTCTAAGTGTGTCAGCCTCTTGTCTAAGTGTGTCAGTCTCTTGTCTAAGTGTGTCAGCCTCTTGTCTAAGTGTGTCAGCCTCTTGTCTAAGTGTGTCAGCCTCTTGTCTAAGTGTGTCAGCCTCTTGTCTAAGTGTGTCAGCCCTCTTATCTAAGTGTGTCAGCCTCTTGTCTAAGTGTGTCAGCCTCTTGTCTAAGTGTGTCAGCCCTCTTGTCTAAGTGTGTCAGCCCTCTTGTCTAACTGTGTCAGCCCTCTTGTCTAAGTGTGTCAGCCTCTTGTCTAAGTGTGTCAGCCCTCTTGTCTTAGCGTGTCAGCCCTCTTGTCTAAGTGTGTCAGCCTCTTGTCTTAGTGTGTCAGTCTCTTGTCTAAGTGTGTCAGCCCTCTTGTCTTAGTGTGTCAGCCTCTTGTCTAAGTGTGTCAGCCCTCTTGTCTAAGTGTGTCAGCCCTCTTGTCTAAGTGTGTCAGCCCTCTTGTCTAAGTGTGTCAGCCCTCTTGTCTTAGTGTGTCAGCCTCTTGTCTAAGTGTGTCAGCCTCTTGTCTAAGTGTGTCAGCCTCTTGTCTAAGTGTGTCAGCCTCTTGTCTAAGTGTGTCAGCCCTCTTGTCTAAGTGTGTCAGCCTCCTGTCTAACTGTGTCAGCCTCTTGTCTAAGTGTGTCAGCCTCTTGTCTTAGTGTGTCAGCCCTCTTGTCTTAGTGTGTCAGCCCTCTTGTCTAAGTGTGTCAGCCTCTTGTCTAAGTGTGTCAGCCTCTTGTCTAAGTGTGTCAGCCTCTTGGCTAAGTGTGTCAGCCCTCTTGTCTTAGTGTGTCAGCCTCTTGTCTAAGTGTGTCAGCCTCTTGTCTAAGTGTGTCAGCCTCTTGTCTAAGTGTGTCAGCCCTCTTGTCTAAGTGTGTCAGCCTCTTGTCTAAGTGTGTCAGTCTCTTGTCTAAGTGTGTCAGCCTCTTGTCTAAGTGTGTCAGCCTCTTATCTAAGTGTGTCAGCCCTCTTGTCTAAGTGTGTCAGCCTCTTGTCTAAGTGTGTCAGCCTCTTGTCTAAGTGTGTCAGCCTCTTGTCTAAGTGTGTCAGTCTCTTGTCTAAGTGTGTCAGCCTCTTGTCTAAGTGTGTCAGCCTCTTGTCTAAGTGTGTCAGCCTCTTGTCTAAGTGTGTCAGCCTCTTGTCTAAGTGTGTCAGCCCTCTTATCTAAGTGTGTCAGCCTCTTGTCTAAGTGTGTCAGCCTTTTGTCTAAGTGTGTCAGCCCTCTTGTCTAAGTGTGTCAGCCCTCTTGTCTAAGTGTGTCAGCCCTCTTGTCTTAGTGTGTCAGCCTCTTGTCTAAGTGTGTCAGCCCTCTTGTCTAAGTGTGTCATCCTCTTGTCTAAGTGTGTCAGCCCTCTTGTCTAAGTGTGTCAGCCCTCTTGTCTAAGTGTGTCAGCCTCTTGTCTAAGTGTGTCAGCCTCTTGTCTTAGTGTGTCAGCCCTCTTGTCTAAGTGTGTCAGCCTCTTGTCTAAGTGTGTCAGCCCTCTTGTCTAAGTGTGTCAGCCCTCTTGTCTAAGTGTGTCAGCCCTCTTGTCTAAGTGTGTCAGCCTCTTGTCTAAGTGTGTCAGCCCTCTTGTCTTAGTGTGTCAGCCCTCTTGTCTAAGTGTGTCAGCCTCTTGTCTAAGTGTGTCAGCCTCTTGTCTAAGTGTGTCAGCCTCTTGTCTAAGTGTGTCAGCCCTCTTGTCTTAGTGTGTCAGCCCTCTTGTCTAAGTGTGTCAGCCTCTTGTCTTAGTGTGTCAGTCTCTTGTCTAAGTGTGTCAGCCCTCTTGTCTTAGTGTGTCAGCCTCTTGTCTAAGTGTGTCAGCCATCTTGTCTAAGTGTGTCAGCCCTCTTGTCTAAGTGTGTCAGCCCTCTTGTCTAAGTGTGTCAGCCTCTTGTCTAAGTGTGTCAGCCTCTTGTCTAAGTGTGTCAGCCCTCTTGTCTAAGTGTGTCAGCCTCTTGTCTAAGTGTGTCAGCCTCTTGTCTAAGTGTGTCAGCCTCTTGTCTTAGTGTGTCAGACCTCTTGTCTAAGTGTGTCAGCCTCTTGTCTAAGTCTGTCAGCCTCTTGTCTAAGTCTGTCAGCCTCTTGTCTAAGTGTGTCAGCCTCTTGTCTAAGTGTGTCAGCCCTCTTGTCTAAGTGTGTCAGCCTCTTGTCTAAGTGTGTCAGCCTCTTGTCTAAGTGTGTCAGCCTCTTGTCTAAGTGTGTCAGCCTTCTTGTCTAAGTGTGTCAGCCCTCTTGTCTAAGTGTGTCAGCCCTCTTGTCTAAGTGTGCCAGCCCTCTTGTCTAAGTGTGTCAGCCCTCTTGTCTAAGTGTGTCAGCCCTCTTGTCTAAGTGTGTCAGTCTCTTGTCTAAGTGTGTCAGCCTCTTGTCTAAGTGTGTCAGCCCTCTTGTCTAAGTGTGTCAGCTTCTTGTCTAAGTGTGTCAGCCCTCTTGTCTAAGTGTGTCAGCTCTCTTGTCTAAGTGTGTCAGCTTCTTGTCTAAGTGTGTCAGCCCTCTTGTCTAAGTGTGTCAGTCTCTTGTCTAAGTGTGTCAGCCCTCTTGTCTTAGTGTGTCAGCCCTCTTGTCTAAGTGTGTCAGCCCTCTTGTCTAAGTGTGTCAGCCTCTTGTCTAAGTGTGTCAGCCTTTTGTCTAAGTGTGTCAGCCCTCTTGTCTAAGTGTTTCAGCCCTCTTGTCTAAGTGTGTCAGCCCTCTTGTCTAAGTGTGTCAGTCTCTTGTCTAAGTGTGTCAGCCCTCTTGTCTTAGTGTGTCAGCCCTCTTGTCTAAGTGTGTCAGCCCTCTTGTCTAAGTGTGTCAGCCTCCTGTCTAACTGTGTCAGCCTCTTGTCTAAGTGTGTCAGCCTCTTGTCTTAGTGTGTCAGCCCTCTTGTCTTAGTGTGTCAGCCCTCTTGTCTAAGTGTGTCAGCCTCTTGTCTAAGTGTGTCAGCCTCTTGTCTAAGTGTGTCAGCCTCTTGGCTAAGTGTGTCAGCCCTCTTGTCTTAGTGTGTCAGCCTCTTGTCTAAGTGTGTCAGCCTCTTGTCTAAGTGTGTCAGCCTCTTGTCTAAGTGTGTCAGCCCTCTTGTCTAAGTGTGTCAGCCTCTTGTCTAAGTGTGTCAGTCTCTTGTCTAAGTGTGTCAGCCTCTTGTCTAAGTGTGTCAGCCTCTTATCTAAGTGTGTCAGCCCTCTTGTCTAAGTGTGTCAGCCTCTTGTCTAAGTGTGTCAGCCTCTTGTCTAAGTGTGTCAGCCTCTTGTCTAAGTGTGTCAGTCTCTTGTCTAAGTGTGTCAGCCTCTTGTCTAAGTGTGTCAGCCTCTTGTCTAAGTGTGTCAGCCTCTTGTCTAAGTGTGTCAGCCTCTTGTCTAAGTGTGTCAGCCCTCTTATCTAAGTGTGTCAGCCTCTTGTCTAAGTGTGTCAGCCTTTTGTCTAAGTGTGTCAGCCCTCTTGTCTAAGTGTGTCAGCCCTCTTGTCTAAGTGTGTCAGCCCTCTTGTCTTAGTGTGTCAGCCTCTTGTCTAAGTGTGTCAGCCCTCTTGTCTAAGTGTGTCATCCTCTTGTCTAAGTGTGTCAGCCCTCTTGTCTAAGTGTGTCAGCCCTCTTGTCTAAGTGTGTCAGCCTCTTGTCTAAGTGTGTCAGCCTCTTGTCTTAGTGTGTCAGCCCTCTTGTCTAAGTGTGTCAGCCTCTTGTCTAAGTGTGTCAGCCCTCTTGTCTAAGTGTGTCAGCCCTCTTGTCTAAGTGTGTCAGCCCTCTTGTCTAAGTGTGTCAGCCTCTTGTCTAAGTGTGTCAGCCCTCTTGTCTTAGTGTGTCAGCCCTCTTGTCTAAGTGTGTCAGCCTCTTGTCTAAGTGTGTCAGCCTCTTGTCTAAGTGTGTCAGCCTCTTGTCTAAGTGTGTCAGCCCTCTTGTCTTAGTGTGTCAGCCCTCTTGTCTAAGTGTGTCAGCCTCTTGTCTTAGTGTGTCAGTCTCTTGTCTAAGTGTGTCAGCCCTCTTGTCTTAGTGTGTCAGCCTCTTGTCTAAGTGTGTCAGCCCTCTTGTCTAAGTGTGTCAGCCCTCTTGTCTAAGTGTGTCAGCCCTCTTGTCTAAGTGTGTCAGCCTCTTGTCTAAGTGTGTCAGCCTCTTGTCTAAGTGTGTCAGCCCTCTTGTCTAAGTGTGTCAGCCTCTTGTCTAAGTGTGTCAGCCTCTTGTCTAAGTGTGTCAGCCTCTTGTCTTAGTGTGTCAGACCTCTTGTCTAAGTGTGTCAGCCTCTTGTCTAAGTCTGTCAGCCTCTTGTCTAAGTCTGTCAGCCTCTTGTCTAAGTGTGTCAGCCTCTTGTCTAAGTGTGTCAGCCCTCTTGTCTAAGTGTGTCAGCCTCTTGTCTAAGTGTGTCAGCCTCTTGTCTAAGTGTGTCAGCCTTCTTGTCTAAGTGTGTCAGCCCTCTTGTCTAAGTGTGTCAGCCCTCTTGTCTAAGTGTGCCAGCCCTCTTGTCTAAGTGTGTCAGCCCTCTTGTCTAAGTGTGTCAGCCCTCTTGTCTAAGTGTGTCAGTCTCTTGTCTAAGTGTGTCAGCCTCTTGTCTTAGTGTGTCAGCCCTCTTGTCTAAGTGTGTCAGCTTCTTGTCTAAGTGTGTCAGCCCTCTTGTCTAAGTGTGTCAGCTCTCTTGTCTAAGTGTGTCAGCTTCTTGTCTAAGTGTGTCAGCCCTCTTGTCTAAGTGTGTCAGTCTCTTGTCTAAGTGTGTCAGCCCTCTTGTCTTAGTGTGTCAGCCCTCTTGTCTAAGTGTGTCAGCCCTCTTGTCTAAGTGTGTCAGCCTCTTGTCTAAGTGTGTCAGCCTTTTGTCTAAGTGTGTCAGCCCTCTTGTCTAAGTGTTTCAGCCCTCTTGTCTAAGTGTGTCAGCCCTCTTGTCTAAGTGTGTCAGCCCTCTTGTCTTAGTGTGTCAGCCTCTTGTCTAAGTGTGTCAGCCCTCTTGTCTAAGTGTGACAGCCTCTTGTCTAAGTGTGTCAGCCTCTTGTCTTAGTGTGTCAGCCCTCTTGTCTAAGTGTGTCAGCCTCTTGTCTAAGTGTGTCAGCCCTCTTGTCTAACTGTGTCAGCCCTCTTGTCTAAGTGTGTCAGCCTCTTGTCTAAGTGTGTCAGCCCTCTTGTCTTAGCGTGTCAGCCCTCTTGTCTAAGTGTGTCAGCCTCTTGTCTAAGTGTGTCAGCCTCTTGTCTAAGTGTGTCAGCCCTCTTGTCTTAGTGTGTCAGCCCTCTTGTCTAAGTGTGTCAGCCTCTTGTCTTAGTGTGTCAGTCTCTTGTCTAAGTGTGTCAGCCCTCTTGTCTTAGTGTGTCAGCCTCTTGTCTAAGTGTGTCAGCCCTCTTGTCTAAGTGTGTCAGCCCTCTTGTCTAAGTGTGTCAGCCCTCTTGTCTAAGTGTGTCAGCCCTCTTGTCTTAGTGTGTCAGCCTCTTGTCTAAGTGTGTCAGCCTCTTGTCTAAGTGTGTCAGCCCTCTTGTCTAAGTGTGTCAGCCTCTTGTCTAAGTGTGTCAGCCTCTTGTCTTAGTGTGTCAGCCCTCTTGTCTAAGTGTGTCAGCCTCTTGTCTAAGTGTGTCAGCCTCTTGTCTAAGTGTGTCAGCCCTCTTGTCTAAGTGTGTCAGCCTCTTGTCTAAGTGTGTCAGCCTTCTTGTCTAAGTGTGTCAGCCCTCTTGTCTAAGTGTGTCAGCCCTCTTGTCTAAGTGTGCCAGCCCTCTTGTCTAAGTGTGTCAGCCCTCTTGTCTAAGTGTGTCAGCCCTCTTGTCTAAGTGTGT
>NW_027423488.1:0-67097 GCF_048934315.1 Petromyzon marinus
ACACCCGGACAGCCCGGGACCGCCTCGGACCGCCCGGGACCGCCCAGGACCGCCCGGGACCACCCTGGACCGCCCGGGACCGCCCTGGAACGCCCGGGACCGCCCGGGACCGCCCGGGACCGCCCGGGACCGCCCTGGACCGCCCGGGACCACCCGGGACCGCCCGGAACCGCCCGGGACCGCCCCGGACCGCCCGGGACCACCCGGGACCGACCAGGACCGCCCGGGACCGCCCGGGACTGCCCGGGATCGCCCGGGACCGCCCGGGACCGCCCGGGACCGCCCGGGACCGCCCCGGACCGCCCGGGACCGCCCGGGACCGCCCCGGACCGCCCGGGACCGCCCGGGACAGCCCAGGACCGCCCGGGACCGCCCGGGACCGCCCGAACCGCCCGAGACCGCCCGGGACCGCCCGGGACCGCCCGGGACCACCCGGGACCGCCGTGACCGCACCGGACCGCCCGGGACCGCCCAGGACCGCCCGGGACCGCCCGGGACCACCCGGGACCGCCCCGGACCGCCCGGGACCGCCCGGGACCGCCCGGGACCGCCCGGGACCGCCCTGGACCGCCGGGACCGCCCGGGACCGCCCGAGACCGCCCGGGACCACCCAGGACCGCCCGGGCCCGCCCGGGACCGCCCGGGACCGCCCCGGACCGCCCGGAACCGCACCCGGACCGCCCAGGACCACACCCGGACCGCCCGGGACCGCCCCGACCGCCCGGGACCGCCCGGGACCGCCCGGGACCGCCCCGGACCCCCCGGGACCGCCCTAGAATGCCCGGGACCGCCCGGGACGGCCCGGGACCGCCCCGGACCGCCCGGGACCGCCTCGGACCGCCCGGGACCGCCCAGGACCGCCCGGGACCGCCCAGGACCGCCCGGGACCGCCCCGGACCGCCCGGGACCGCCCGGGACCGCCCGGGACCGCCCCGGACCGCCCCAGACCGCCCCGGACCGCCCGGGACCGCCCGGGACCGCCCAGTACCGCCTGGGACCGCCCGGGACCGCCCGGGACCGCCCGGGACCGCCCGGGACCGCGCTGGACCGCCCGGGACCGCTCTGGACCGCCCGGGACCGCCCGGGACTGCCCGGAACCGCCCGGGACCGCCCCGGACCGCCCCGGACCACCCCGGATTGCCCCGGACCGCCCGGGACCGCCCCGGACCGCCCGGGACCGCCCCGGACCGCACGGGACCGCCCCGGACCGCCCGGGACCGCCCGGGACCGCCCCGGACCGCCCCGGACCGCCCCGGATTGCCCGGGACTGCCCGGGACCGCCCCGGACCGCCCGGGACTGCCGCGGACCGCCCGGGACCGCCCCGGACCGCCCGGGACCGCCCCGGACCGCCCGGGATTGCCCCGGACTGCCCGGGACAGCCCGGGACCGCCCGGGACCGCCTGGGACCGCCCGGGACCGCCCAGGACCACCCGGGACCGCCCTGGACTGCCCGGGACCGCCCGGGACCGCCCGGGACCGCCCTGGACCGCCGGGACCGCCCGGGACCGCCCTAGACGGCCCGGGACCGCCCGGGACCGCCCGGGCCCGCCCCGGACCGCCCGGGACCGCCCCGGACCGCCCGGGACCGCACCCGGACCGCCCAGGACCACAACCGGACCGCCCGGGACCGCCCCAACTGCCCGGGACCGCCCGGGACCGCCCGGGACCGCCCCGGACCCCCCAGGACCGCCCTAGAACGCCCGGGACCGCCCGGGACGGCCCGGGACCGCCCCGGACCGCCCGGGACCGCCTCGGACCGCCCGGGACCGCCCAGGACCGCCCGAGACCGCCCTGGACCGCCCGGGACCGCCCTGGAACGCCCGGGACCGCCCGGGACCGCCCGGGACCGCCCGGGACCGCCTGGGACCGCCCTGGACCGCCCGGGACCGCCCGAGACCGCCCGGGACCGCCCAGGACCGCCCGGGACCGCCCGGGACCGCCCGGGAGCGCCCGGGACCGCCCGGGACCGCCCCGGACTGCCCGGGACCACCCGGGACCGCCCGGGACCGCCCAGGACCGCCCGGGACTGCCCGGGACCGCCCGGGACCGCCCGGGACCGCCCGGGACCGCCCGGGACCGCCCCGGACCGCCCGGGACCGCCCCGGACCGCCCGGGACCGCCCCGGACTGCCCGCGACCGCCCCGGACCGCCCGGGACCGCCCCGGACCGCCCGGGACCGCCACGGACCGCCCGGGACCGCCCCGAACCGCCCGGGACCGCCCGGGACCACCCAGGACCGCCCCGGACCGCCCGGGACCACCCGGGACCGCCCTGGGACCGCCCGGGACCACCCGGGACCGCCCGGGACCGCCCGGGACCGCTCTGGACCGCCCGGGACCGCCCGGGACTGCCCGGGACCGTCCGGGACCGCCCCGGACCGCCTCGGACCACCCCGGATTGCCCCGGACCGCCCGGGACCGCCCCGGACCGCCCGGGACTGCCCCGGACCGCCCGGGACCGCCCCGGACCGCCCGGGACCGCCCCGGACCGCCCGGGACCGCCCCGGACCGCCCGGGACCGCCCCGGTCCGCCCGTGACCGCCCGGGACCGCCCGGGACCGCCCGGGCCGCCCGGGACCGCCCGGGACCGCCCGGGACCGCCCCGGACCGCCCGGGAACACCCCGGACCGCCCGGGACCGCCCCGGACCGCCCGGGACCGCCCGGGACCACCCCGGACCGCCCGGGACCGCCCCGGACCGCCCCGGACCACCCCGGATTGCCCCGGACCGCCCGGGACCGCCCCGGACCGCCCGGGACCGCCCCGGACCGCACGGGACCGCCCCGGACCGCCCGGGACCGCCCGGGACCGCCCCGGACCGCCCCGGACCGCCCCGGATTGCCCGGGACTGCCCGGGACCGCCCCGGACCGCCCGGGACTGCCGCGGACCGCCCGGGACTGCCCCGGACCGCCCGGGACCGCCCCGGACCGCCCGGGATTGCCCCGGACTGCCCGGGACAGCCCGGGACCGCCCGGGACCGCCTGGGACCGCCCGGGACCGCCCAGGACCACCCGGGACCGCCCTGGACTGCCCGGGACCGCCCGGGACCGCCCGGGACCGCCCGGGACCGCCCTGGACCGCCGGGACCGCCCGGGACCGCCCTAGACCGCCCGGGACCGCCCGGGACCGCCCGGGCCCGCCCCGGACCGCCCGGGACCGCCCCGGACCGCCCGGGACCGCACCCGGACCGCCCAGGACCACAACCGGACCGCCCGGGACCGCCCCAACTGCCCGGGACCGCCCGGGACCGCCCGGGACCGCCCCGGACCCCCCAGGACCGCCCTAGAACGCCCGGGACCGCCCGGGACGGCCCGGGACCGCCCCGGACCGCCCGGGACCGCCTCGGACCGCCCGGGACCGCCCAGGACCGCCCGAGACCGCCCTGGACCGCCCGGGACCGCCCTGGAACGCCCGGGACCGCCCGGGACCGCCCGGGACCGCCCGGGACCGCCTGGGACCGCCCTGGACCGCCCGGGACCGCCCGAGACCGCCCGGGACCGCCCAGGACCGCCCGGGACCGCCCGGGACCGCCCGGGAGCGCCCGGGACCGCCCGGGACCGCCCCGGACTGCCCGGGACCACCCGGGACCGCCCGGGACCGCCCAGGACCGCCCGGGACTGCCCGGGACCGCCCGGGACCGCCCGGGACCGCCCGGGACCGCCCGGGACCGCCCCGGACCGCCCGGGACCGCCCCGGACCGCCCGGGACCGCCCCGGACTGCCCGCGACCGCCCCGGACCGCCCGGGACCGCCCCGGACCGCCCGGGACCGCCACCGACCGCCCGGGACCGCCCCGAACCGCCCGGGACCACCCAGGACCGCCCCGGACCGCCCGGGACCACCCGGGACCGCCCTGGGACCGCCCGGGACCACCCGGGACCGCCCGGGACCGCCCGGGACCGCACTGGACCGCCCGGGACCGCCCTGGACTGCCCGGGACCGTCCGGGACCGCCCCGGACCGCCTCGGACCACCCCAGATTGCCCCGGACCGCCCGGGACCGCCCCGGACCGCCCGGGACTCCCGGGACCGCCCGGGACGCCCCGGACCGCCCGGGACCGCCCCGGACCGCCCGGGACCGCCCCGGACCGCCCGGGACCCGGACCGCCCCGGTCCGCCCGTGACCGCCCGGGACCGCGCGGGACCGCGCGGGCCGCCCGGGACCGCCCGGGACCGCCCGGGACCGCCCCCGGACCGCCCGGGACCACCCCGGACCGCCCGGGACCGCCCCGGACCGCCCGGGGACCGCCCGGGACCGCCCAGGAACGCCCCGGACCGCCCGGGACCGCCCGGGAGCGCCTGGGACCGCCCTTGACCACCCGGGACCGCCCGGGGACCGCCCGGGACCGCCTGGGACCGCTCTGGACCGCCCAGGACCGCCCGGGACTGCCCGGGACCACCCGGAACCGCCCAGGACCGCCCCGGACCACCCCGGATTGCCCCGGACCGCACCCGGACCGCCTAGGACCACACCCGGACAGCCCGGGACGCCCCTACCGCCCGGGACCGCTCGGGACCGCCCGGGACCGCCCCGGACCGCCCGGGATCGCCCTAGAACGCCCGGGACCGCCTGGGACCGCCCGGGACCGCCCCGGACCGCCCGGGACCGCCTCGGACCGCCCGGGACCGCCCAGGACTGCCCGGGACCACCCTGGACCGCCCTGGACCGCCCTGGAACGCCCGGGACCGCCCGGGACCGCCCGGGACCGCCCGGGACCGCCCTGGACCGCCCAGCACCACCCGGGACCGCCCGGGCCTGCCCGGGACCGCCCCGGATCGCCCGGGACCACCCGGGACCGACCAGGACCCCCCGGGACCGCCCGGGACTGCCCGGGATCGCCCAGGACCGCCCAGGACCGCCCAGGACCACCCGGGACCGCCCCGGACCGCCCGGGACCGCCCGGGACCGCCCCGGACCGCCAGGGACCGCCCGGGACCGCCCGGGACCGCCCGGGACCGCCCGGGACCGCCCAAACCGCCCGAGACCGCCCGGGACCGCCCGGGACCGCCCGGGACCGCCCGTGACCGCACCGGACCGCCCGGGACCGCCCGGGCCCGCCCGGGACCGCCCGGGACCACCCGGGACCGCCCCCGGACCGCCCGGGACCGCCCGGGACCGCCCGGGACCGCCCGGGACCACCCTTGACCACCGGGACCGCCCGGGACCGCCCGAGACCGCCCGGGACCACCCGGGACCGCCCGGGCCCGCCCGGGACCGCCCGGGACCGCCCCGGACCGCCCGGAACCACACCCGGACCGCCCAGGACCACACCCGGACCACCCGGGACCGCCCCGACCGCCCGGGACCGCCCGGGACCGCCCGGGACCGCCCCGGACCCCCCGGGACCGCCCTAGAACGCCCGGGACCGCCCGGGACGGCCCGGGACCGCCCCGGACCGCCCGGGACCGCCTCGGACCGCCCGGGACCGCCCAGGACCGCCCGGGACCGCCCTGGACCGCCCGGGACCGCCCTGGAACGCCCGGGACCGCCCGGGACCGCCCGGGACCGCCCGGGACCGCCCGGGACCGCCCTGGACCGCCCGGGACCGCCTGAGACCGCCCGGGACCGCCCGGGACCGCCCGGGACCGCCCGGGACCGCCCGGGACCGCCCGGGACCGCCCGGGACCGCCCGGGACCGCCCGGACCGCCCGGGTCCGCCCGGGACCGCCCAGGACCGCCCGGGACCGCCCGGGACCGCCCGGGACCGCCCGGGACCGCCCGGGACTGCCCGGGACCGCTCTGGACCGCCCGGGACCGCCCGGGACTGCCCGGGACCGCCCGGGATTGCCCCGGACCGCCCCGGACCGCCCCGGATTGCCGCGGACTGCCCGGGACCGCCCCGGATCGCCCGGGACCGCCCCGGACCGCCCGGGACCGCCCCGGACCGCCCAATACCGCCCGGGACCGCCCCGGACCGCCCCGGACCGCCCCGGATTGCCCCGGACCGCCCGGGACCGCCCTGGACCGCCCGGGACCGCCCCGGACCGCCCGGGACCGCCCCGGACCGCCCGGGACCGCCCCGGACCGCCCGGGACCGCCCCGGACCGCCCCGGGACCGCCCCGGACCGCCCGGGACCGCCCGGGACCGCCCGGGACCGCCCGGGACCCGCCCGGGATCGCCCGGGACCGCCCGGGACCGCCCTGGACCGCCCGGGACCGCCCGGGACCGCCCGGGACCGCCCGGGACCGCCCTGGACCGCCGGGACCGCCCGGGACCGCCCGAGACCGCCCGGGACCACCCGGGATCGCCCGGGACCGCCTGGGACCGCCCGGGACCGCCCCGGACTGCCCGGGACCGCACCCGGACCGCCAAGGACCACACCCGGACCGCCTGGGACCGCCCCGACCGCCTGGGACCGCCCGGGACCGCCCGGGACCGCCCCGACCGCCCGGGACCGCCCTAGAACGCCCGGGACCGCCCGGGATGGCCCCGGACCGCCCGCGACCGCCTCGGACCGCCCGGGACCGCCCAGGACCGCCCGGGACCGGTTTGGACCGCCCGGGACCGCCCGGGACCGCCCCGGACCGCCCGGGACCGCCCCGGACCGCCCGGGACCGCCACGGCCCGCCCGGGACCGCCCCGGACCGCCCGGGACCGCCCGGGACCGCCCGGGACCTCCCCGGACCGCCCCAGACCGCCCCGGACCGCCCGGGACCGCCCGGGACCGCCCAGGACCGCCCGGGACCGCCCGGGACCGCCCCGGACCGCCCGGGACCGCCCGGGAGCGCCTGGGACCGCCCTTGACCACCCGGGACCGCCCGGGACCGCCCGGGACCGCCTGGGACCGCTCTGGACCGCCCAGGACCGCCCGGGACTGCCCGGGACCGCCCGGAACCGCCCCAGGACCGCCCCGGACCACCCCGGATTGCCCCGGACCGCACCCGGACCGCTTAGGACCACACCCGGACAGCCCGGGACCGCCCCTACCGCCCGGGACCGCTCGGGACCGACCGGGACCGCCCCGGACCGCCCGGGATCGCCCTAGAACGCCCGGGACCGCCTGGGACCGCCCGGACCGCCCCGGACCGCCCGGGACCGCCTCGGACCGCCCGGGACCGCCCCAGGACCGCCCGGGACCACCCTGGACCGCCCGGGACCGCCCTGGAACGCCCGGGACCGCCCGGGACCGCCCGGGACCGCCCGGGACCGCCCTGGACCGCCCAGCACCACCCGGGACCGCCCGGGCCTGCCCGGGACCGCCCCGGATCGCCCGGGACCACCCGGGACCGACCAGGACCCCCCGGGACCGCCCGGGACTGCCCGGGATCGCCCAGGACCGCCCAGGACCCGCCCAGGACCACCCGGGACCGCCCCGGACCGCCCGGGACCGCCCCGGGACCGCCCCGGACCGCCAGGGACCGCCCGGGACCGCCCGGGACCGCCCGGACCGCCCGGGACCGCCCAAACCGCCCGAGACCGCCCGGGACTGCCCGGGACCGCCCGGGACCGCCCGTGACCGCACCGGACCGCCCGGGACCGCCCGGGCCCGCCCGGGACCGCCCGGGACCACCCGGGACCGCCCCGGACCGCCCGGGACCGCCCGGGACCGCCCGGGACCGCCCGGGACCGCCCTTGACCACCGGGACCGCCCGGGACCGCCCGAGACCGCCCGGGACCACCCGGGACCGCCCGGGCCCCGCCCGGGACCGCCCGGGACCACACCCGGACCGCCCGGGACCGCCCCGACCGCCCGGGACCGCCTGGGACCGCCCGGGACCGACCCGGACCCCCCGGGACCGCCCTAGAACGCCCGGGACCGCCCGGGACGGCCCGGGACCGCCCCGGACCGCCCGGGACCGCCTCGGACCGCCCGGGACCACCCAGGACCGCCCCGGGACCGCCCTGGACCGCCCGGGACCGCCCTGGAACGCCCGGGACCGCCCGGGACCGCCCGGGACCGCCCGGGACCGCCCTGGACCGCCCGGGACCGCCTGAGACCGCCCGGGACCGCCCGGGACCGCCCGGGACCGCCCGGGACCGCCCGGGACCGCCCGGGACCGCCCGGGACCGCCCGGGACCGCCCCGGACCGCCCGGGTCCGCCCGGGACCGCCCAGGACCGCCCGGGACCGCCCGGGACCGCCCGGGACCGCCCGGGACCGCCCGGGACCGCTCTGGACCGCCCGGGACCGCCCGGGACTGCCCGGGACCGCCCGGGACCGCCCGGACCGCCCCGGACCGCCCCGGATTGCCGCGGACTGCCCGGGACCGCCCCGGATCGCCCGGGACCGCCCCGGACCGCCCGGGACCGCCCCGGACCGCCCAATACCGCCCGGGACCGCCCCGGACCGCCCCGGACCGCCCCGGATTGCCCCGGACCGCCCGGGACCGCCCCGGACCGCCCGGGACCGCCCCGGACCGCCCGGGACCGCCCCGGACCGCCCGGGACCGCCCCGGACCGCCCGGGACCGCCCCGGACCGCCCGGGACCGCCCGGGACCGCCCGGGACCGCCCGGACCGCCCGAGATCGCCCGGGACCGCCCGGGACCGCCCTGGACCGCCCGGGACCGCCCGGGACCGCCCGGGACCGCCCGGGACCGCCCGGGACCGCCCTGGACCGCCGGGACCGCCCGGGACCGCCCGAGACCGCCCGGGACCACCCGGGATCGCCCGGGACCGCCTGGGACCGCCCGGGACCGCCCCGGACTGCCCGGGACCGCACCCGGACCGCCAAGGACCACACCCGGACCGCCTGGGACCGCCCCGACCGCCTGGGACCGCCCGGGACCGCCCGGGACCGCCCCGGACCGCCCGGGACCGCCCTAGAACGCCCGGGACCGCCCGGGACCGCCCGGGATGGCCCCGGACCGCCCGCGACCGCCTCGGACCGCCCGGGACCGCCCAGGACCGCCCGGGACCGGTTTGGACCGCCCGGGACCGCCCGGGACCGCCCCGGACCGCCCGGGACCGCCCCGGACCGCCCGGGACCGCCACGGCCCGCCCGGGACCGCCCCGGACCGCCCGGGACCGCCCGGGACCGCCCGGGACCGCCCCGGACGCCCCAGACCGCCCGGGACCGCCCCGGACCGCCCGGGACCGCCCCGGACCGCCCGGGACCGCCACGGCCCGCCCGGGACCGCCCCGGACCGCCCGGGACCGCCCGGGACCGCCCGGGACCGCCCCGGACGCCCCAGACCGCCCCGGACCGCCCGGGACCGCCCGGGACCGCCCAGGACCGCCCGGGACCGCCCGGGACCGCCCGGGACCGCCGGGACCGCCCGGGACCACGCTGGACCGCCCGGGACCGCTCTGGACCGCCCGGGACCGCCCGGGACTGCCCGGAACCGCCCGGGACCGCCCCGGACCGCCCCGGACCACCCCGGATTGCCCCGGACCGCCCGGGACCGCCCCGGACCGCCCGGGACCAGCCCGGACCGCACGGGACCGCCCCGGACCGCCCGGGACCGCCCGGGACCGCCCCGGACCGCCCCGGACCGCCCCGGATTGCCCGGGACCGCCCGGGACTGCCCCGGACCGCCCGGGACTGCCGCGGACCGCCCGGAACCGCCCCGGACCGCCCGGGACCGCCCCGGACCGCCCGGGATTGCCCCGGACCGCCCGGGACTTCCCGGGACCGCCCGGGACTGCCTTGGACCGCCCGGGACCGCCCAGGACCAGCCGGGACCGCCCCGGACCGCCCGGGACCGCCCGGGACCGCCCGGGACCGCCCGGGGACCGCCCTGGACCACCGCGACCGCCCGGGACCGCCCGAGACCACCCGGGACCACCCGGGTCCGCCCGGGCCCGCCCGGGACCGCCCGGGACCGCCCCGGACCGCCCGGGACCGCACCCGGACCGCCCAGGTCCACACCCGTACCGCCCGGGACCGCCCCGACCGCCCGGGACCGCCCGGGACCGCCCGGGACCGCCCCGGACCCCCCGGGACCGCCCTAGAACGCCCGGAACCGCCCGGGACGGCCCGGGACCGCCCCGGACCGCCCGGGACCGCCTCGGACCGCCCGGGACCGCCCAGGACCGCCCGGGACCGCCCTGGACCGCCCGGGACCGCCCTGGAACGCCCGGGACCGCCCGGGACCGCCCGGGACGGCCCGGGACCGCCCGGGACCGCCCTGGACCGCCCGGGACCTCCCGAGACCGCCCGGGACCGCCCGGGACCGCCCGGGACCGCCCGGGACCGCCCGGGAGCGCCCGGGACCGCCCAGGACCGCCCGGACTGCCCAGGACCACCCGGGACCGCCCGGGACCGCCCGGGACCGCCCGGGACTGCCCGGGACCGCCCGGGACCGCCCGGGACCGCCCGGGACCGCCCCGGACCGCCCGGGACCGTTCCGGACCGCCCGGGACCGCCCCGGACCGCCCGGTACCGCCCCGGACCGCCCGGGACCGCCCTGGACCGCCCAGAACCGCCATGGACCACCCAGGACCGCCCCGGACCGCCCGGGACCGCCCGGGACCGCCGAGGACCGCCCGGGACCGCCCGGGACCGCCCGGGACCGCCCGGGACCGCCCGGGACCGCTCTGGACCGCCTGGGATCGCCCGGGACTGTCCGGGACCGCCCGGGACCGCCCCGGACCGCCTCGGACCACCCCGGATTGCCCCCGGACCGCCCGGGACCGCCCCGGACCGCGCGGGACCGCCCCCGACCGCCCGGGACCGCCCCGGACCACCCGGGACCGCCCCGGACCGCCCGGGACCGCCCCCGACCGCCTGGGACCGCCCCGGTCCAACCGGGACCGCCCGGGACCGCCCGTGACCGCCCGGGCCGCCCGGGACCGCCCGGGACCGCCCGGGACCGCCCCCGGAACGCCCGGGACCGCCCCGGACCGCCCGGGACCGCCCCAGACCGCACGGGACTGCCCGGGACCGCCCAGGAATGCCCCGGACCGCCCGGGACCGCCCGGGACCGCCTGGGACCGCCCGGGACCGCCCGGGACCGCCCGGGACCGCCCGGGACAGCTCTGGACCGCCCGGGACCGCCCGGGACTGTCTGGGAACGCCCGGGACCGCCCCAGACCGCCCCGGACCACCCCGGATTGCCCCGGACCGCACCCGGACCGCCTAGGACCACACCCGGACAGCCCGGGACCGCCCAGACCGCCTAGGACCACACCCGGACAGCCCGGGACCGCGTCGGACCGCCCGGGACCGCCCAGGACCGCCCGGGACCACCCTGGACCGCCCGGGACCGCCCTGGAACGCCCGGGACCGCCCGGGACCGCCCGGGACCGCCCGGGACCGCCCTGGACCGCCCGGGACCACCCGGGACCGCCCGGAACCGCCCGGGACCGCCCCGGACCGCCCGGGACCACCCGGGACCGACCAGGACCGCCCGGGACCGCCCGGGACTGCCGGGGATCGCCCGGGACCGCCCGGGACCGCCCGGGACCGCCCGGGACCGCCCGGGACCGCCCCGGACCGCCCGGGACGGCCCCGGACCGCCCGGGACCGCCCGGGACCGCCCGGGACCGCTCGGGACCGCCTGGGATCGCCCGGGACCGCCCGGGACCGCCCTGGACCGCCCGGGACCGCCCGGGACCGCCCGGGACCGCCCGGGACCGCCCTGGACCGCCGGGACCGCCCGGGACCGCCCGAGACCGCCCGGGACCACCCGGGATCGCCCGGGACCGCCTGGGACCGCCCGGGACCGCCCCGGACTGCCCGGGACCGCACCCGGACCGCCAAGGACCACACCCGGACCGCCTGGGACCGCCCCGACCGCCTGGGACCGCCTGGGACCGCCCGGGACCGCCCGGGACCGCCCTAGAACGCCCGGGACCGCCCGGGACCGCCCGGGATGGCCCCGGACCGCCCGCGACCGCCTCGGACCGCCCGGGACCGCCCAGGACCGCCCGGGACCGGTTTGGACCGCCCTGGACCGCCCGGGACCGCCCCGGACCGCCCGGGACCGCCCCCGGACCGCCCGGGACCGCCCCGGCCCGCCCGGGACCGCCCCGGACCGCCCGGGACCGCCCGGGACCGCCCGGGACCGCCCGGACCGCCCCAGACCGCCCCGGACCGCCCGGGACCGCCCGGGACCGCCCAGGACCGCCCGGGACCGCCCGGGACCGCCCGGGACCGCCCGGGACCGCCCGGGACCACGCAGGACCGCCCGGGACCGCTCTGGACCGCCCGGGACCGCCCGGGACTGGCGGAACCGCCCGGGACCGCCCCGGACCGCCCCGGACCACCCCGGATGCCCCGGACCGCCCGGGACCGCCCCGGACCGCCCGGGACCGGCCCCGACCGCACGGGACCGCCCCGGACCGCCCGGGACCGCCCGGGACCGCCCCGGACCGCCCCGGACCGCCCCGGATTGCCCGGGACCGCCCGGGACTGCCCCGGACCGCCCGGGACTGCCGCGGACCGCCCGGAACCGCCCCGGACCGCCCGGGACCGCCCCGGACCGCCCGGGATTGCCCCAGACCGCCCGGGACCGCCCGGGACCGCCCGGGACTGCCTGGGACCGCCCGGGACCGCCCAGGACCAGCCGGGACCGCCCCAGACCGCCCGGGACCGCCCGGGACCGCCAAGACCGCCCGGGACCGCCCTGGACCGCCGCGACCGCCCGGGACCGCCCGAGACCACCCGGGACCACCCGGGTCCGCCCGGGCCCGCCCGGGACCGCCGGGACCGCCCCGGACCGCCCGGGACCGCACCCGGACCGCCCAGGTCCACCACCCGTACCGCCCGGGACCGCCCCGACCGCCCGGGACCGCCCGGGACCGCCCGGGACCGCCCCGGACCCCCCGGGACCGCCCTAGAACGCCCGGAACCGCCCGGGACGGCCCGGGACCGCCCCGGACCGCCCGGGACCGCCTCGGACCGCCCGGGACCGCCCAGGACCGCCCGGGACCGCCCTGGACCGCCCGGGACCGCCCTGGAACGCCCGGGACCGCCCGGGACCGCCCGGGACGGCCCGGGACCGCCCGGGACCGCCCTGGACCGCCCGGGACCTCCCGAGACCGCCCGGGACCGCCCGGGACCGCCCGGGACCGCCCGGGACCGCCCGGGAGCGCCTGGGACCGCCCAGGACCGCCCCAGACTGCCCAGGACCACCCGGGACCGCCCGGGACCGCCCGGGACCGCCCGGGACTGCCCGGGACCGCCCGGGACCGCCCGGGACCGCCCGGGACCGCCCGGACCGCCTGGGACCGCCCCGGACCGCCCGGGACCGCCCCGGACCGGCCGGGACCGCCCCGGACCGCCCGGGACCGCCCCAGACCGCCCAGAACCGCCACGGACCGCCCAGGACCGCCCCGGACCGCCCGGGACCGCCCGGGACCGCCCAGGACCGCCCGGGACCGCCCGGGACCGCCCGGGACCGCCCGGGACCGCCCGGGACCGCCCGGGACCGCTCTGGACCGCCTGGGACCGCCCGGGACTGCCCGGGACCGCCCGGGACCGCCCCAGACCGCCTCGGACCACCCCGGATTGCCCCCGGACCGCCCGGGACCGCCCCGGACCGCCCGGGACTGCCCCGGACCGCCCGGGACCGCTCCGGACCACCCGGGACCGCCCCGGACCGCCCGGGACCGCCCCGGACCGCCCGGGACCGCCCCGGTCCAACCGGGACCGCCCGGGACCGCCCGTGACCGCCCGGGCCGACCGGGACCGCCCGGGACCGCCCGGGACCGCCCTGGAACGCCCGGGACCGCCCCGGACCGCCCGGGACCGCCCCGGACCGCAGGGGACTGCCCGGGACCGCCCAGGAATGCCCCGGACCGCCCGGGACCGCCCGGGACCGCCTGGGACCGCCCGGGTCCGCCCGGGACCGCCCGGGACCGCCCGGGACAGCTCTGGACCGCCCGGGACCGCCCGGGACTGTCTGGGAACGCCCGGGACCGCCCCAGACCGCCCGGACCACCCCGGATTGCCCCGGACCGCACCCGGACCGCCTAGGACCACACCCGGACAGCCCGGGACCGCCCAGACCGCCTAGGACCACACCCGGACAGCCCGGGACCGCCTCGGACCGCCCGGGTCCGCCCAGGACCGCCCGGGACCACCCTGGACCGCCCGGGACCGCCCTGGAACGCCCGGGACCGCCCGGGACCGCCCGGGACCGCCCGGGACCGCCCTGGACCGCCCGGGACCACCCGGGACCGCCCGGAACCGCCCGGGACCGCCCCGGACCGCCCGGGACCACCCGGGACCGACCAGGACCGCCCGGGACCGCCCGGGACTGCCCGGGATCGCCCGGGACCGCCCGGGACCGCCCGGGACCGCCCGGGACCGCCCCGGACCGCCCGGGACCGCCCGGGACCACCCCGGACCGCCCGGGACCGCCCGGGACAGCCCAGGACCGCCCGGGACCGCCCGGGACCGCCCGAACCGCCCGAGACCGCCCGGGACCGCCCGGGACCGCCCGGGACCACCCGGGACCGCCGTGACCGCACCGGACCGCCCGGGACCGCCCAGGACCGCCCGGGACCGCCCGGGACCACCCGGGACCGCCCCGGACCGCCCGGGACCGCCCGGGACCGCCCGGGACCGCCCGGGACCGCCCTGGACCGCCGGGACCGCCCGGGACCGCCCGAGACCGCCCGGGACCACCCAGGACCGCCCGGGCCCGCCCGGACCGCCCGGGACCGCCCCGGACCGCCCGGAACCGCACCCGGACCGCCCAGGACCACACCCGGACCGCCCGGGACCGCCCCGACCGCCCGGGACCGCCCGGGACCGCCCGGGACCGCCCCGGACCCCCCGGGACCGCCCTAGAAATGCCCGGGACCGCCCGGGATGGCCCGGGACCGCCCCGGACCGCCCGGGACCGCCTCGGACCGCCCGGGACCGCCCAGGACCGCCCGGGACCGCCCTGGACCGCCCGGGACCGCCCTGGAACGCCCGGGACCGCCCGGGACCACCCAGGACCGCCCTGGAACGCCCGGGACCGCCCGGGACCGCCCGGGACCGCCCGGGACTGCCCGGGACCGCCTAGGAATGCCCCGGACCGCCCGGGACCGCCCGGGACCGCCTGGGACCGCCCGGGACCGCCCGGGACCGCCCGGGACCGCCCGGGACCGCCCGGGACAGCTCTGGACCGCCCGGGACCGCCCGGGACTGTCTGGGACCGCCCGGGACCGCCCCAGACCGCCCGGACCACCCCGGATTGCCCCGGACCGCACCCGGACCGCCTAGGACCACACCCGGACAGCCCGGGACCGCCCGGACCGCCTAGGACCACACCCGGACAGCCCGGGACCGCCTCGGACCGCCCGGGACCGCCCAGGACCGCCCGGGTCACCCTGGACCGCCCGGGACCGCCCGGGACCGCCCGGGACCGCCTAGGACCACACCCGGACAGCCCGGGACCGCCCGGACCGCCCGGGACCGCCCGGGACCGCCCTGGACCGCCCGGACCACCCGGGACTGCCCGGAACCGCCCGGGACCGCCCCGGACCGCCCGGGACCACCCGGGACCGACCAGGACCGCCCGGGACCGCCCGGGACTGCCCGGGATCGCCCGGACCGCCCGGGACCGCCCGGGACCGCCCGGGACCGCCCCGGACCGCCCGGGACTGCCCGGGACCGCCCCGGACCGCCCGGGACCGCCCGGGACAGCCCAGGACCGCCCGGGACCGCCCGGGACCGCCCGAACCGCCCGAGACCGCCCGGGACCGCCCGGGACCACCCGGGACTGCCCGTGACCGCACCGGACCGCCCGGGACCGCCCGGGACCGCCCGGGACCGCCCGGGACCACCCGGGACCGCCCCGGACCGCCCGGACCGCCCGGGACCGCCCGGGACCGCCCGGGACCGCCCTGTACCGCCGGGACCGCCCGGGACTGCCCGAGACCGCCCGGGACCACCCGGGACCGACCGGGCCCGCCCGGGACCGCCCGGGACCGCCCCGGACCGCCCGGAACCGCACCCGGACCGCCCAGGACCGCACCCGGACCGCCCGGGACCGCCCCGACCGCCCGGGACCGCCCGAGACCGCCCGGGACCGCCCCGGACCCCCTGGGACCGCCCTAGAATGCCCGGGACCGCCCGGGACGGCCCGGGACCGCCCCGGACCGCCCGGGACCGCATCGGACCGCCCGGGACCGCCCAGGACCGCCCGGGACCGCCCTGGACCGCCCGGGACCGCCCTGGAACGCCCGGGACCGCCCGGGACCGCCCGGGACCGCCCGGGACCGCCCGGACCGCCCTGGACCGCCCGGGACCGCCTGAGACCGCCCGGGACCGCCCAGGACCGCCCGGGACCGCCCGGGACCGCCCGGGAGCGCCCGGGACCGCCCGGGACCGCCCCGGACTGCCCGGGACCACCCGGGACTGCCCGGGACCGCCCGGGACCGCCCGGGACTGCCCGGGACCGCCCGGGACCGCCCGGGACCGCCCGGCACCGCCCGGGACCGCCCCGGACCGCCCGGGACCGCTCCGGATCGCCCGGGACCGCCGGGACTGCCCGGGACCGCCTGGACCGCCCGGGACCGC
Source organism: Petromyzon marinus (assembly GCF_048934315.1). Taxonomy (NCBI): domain Eukaryota; kingdom Metazoa; phylum Chordata; class Hyperoartia; order Petromyzontiformes; family Petromyzontidae; genus Petromyzon; species Petromyzon marinus. Next base: position 16,398 of record NW_027423488.1, read on the forward strand.
TCTGGACCGCCCAGGACCGCCCGGGACTGCCCGGGACCGCCCGGGACCGCCGCGGACCGCCCAAGACCACCCCGGATTGCCCCGGACCGCACCCGGACCGCCTAGGACCACACCCGGACAGCCCGGGACCGCCCCGACCGCCCGGGACCGCCCGGGACCGCCCGGGACCGCCCGGGACCGCCCCGGACCGCCCGGGACCACCCTAGAACGCCGGGACCGCCCGGGACCGCCCCGGACTGCCCGGGACCGCCTCGGACCGCCCGGGACCGCCCAGGACCACCCGGGACCACCCTGGACCGCCCGGGACCGCTCTGGAACGCCCGGGACCGCCGGGGACCGCCCGGGACCGCCCGGGACCGCCCTGGACCGCCCGGGACCACCCGGAACCGCCCGGGACCGCCCGGGACCGCCCCGGACCGCCCGGGACCACCCGGGACCGACCAGGACCGCCCGGGACCGCCCGGGACTGCCCGGGATCGCCCGGGACCGCCCGGGACCGCCCGGGACCGCCCGGACCGCGCCGGACCGCCCGGGACCGCCCGGGACCGCCCCGGACCGCCCGGGACCGCCCGGGACCGCCCGGACCGCCCGGGACCGCCCGGGACCGCCCGAACCACCCGAGACCGCCCAGGACCGCCCGGGACCGCCCGGGACCGCCCGTGACCGCACCGGACCGCCCGGGACTGCCCGGGACCGCCCGGGACCGCCCGGGACCACCCAGGACCGCCCCGGACCGCACGGGACCGCCCGGGACCGCCCAGGACCGCCCGGGACTGCCCTGGACCGCCGGGACCGCCCGGGACCGCCCGAGACCGCCCGGGACCACCGGGGACCGCCCGGGCCCGACCGGGACTGCCCGGGACCGCCCCGGACCGCCCGGGACCGCACCCGGACCGCCCAGGACCACACCCGGACCGCCCGGGACCGCCCCGACCGCCGGGACCGCCCGGACCGCCCGGGACCGCCCCGGACCCCCCGGGACCGCCCTAGAACGCCCGGGACCGCCCGGGACGGCCCGGGACCGCCCGGGACCGCCCGTGACCGCACCGGACCGCCCGGGACCGCCCGGGACCGCCCGGGACCGCCCGGGACCGCCCGTGACCGCCCGGGCCGACCGGGACCGCCCGGGGACCGCCCGGGACCGCCCTGGAACGCCCGGGACCGCCCCGGACCGCCCGGGACCGCACCCGGACCGCAGGGGACTGCCCGGGACCGCCCAGGATGCCCCGGACCGCCCGGGACCGCCCGGGACCGCCTGGGACCGCCCGGGTCCGCCCGGGACCGCCCGGGACCGCCCGGGACAGCTCTGGACCGCCCGGGACCGCCCGGGACTGTCTGGGAACGCCCGGACCGCCCCAGACCACCCCGGACCACCGCGGATTGCCCCGGACCGCACCCGGACCGCCTAGGACCACACCCGGACAGCCCGGGACCGCCCAGACCGCCTAGGACCACACCCGGACAGCCCGGGACCGCCTCGGACCGCCCGGGTCCGCCCAGGACCGCCCGGGACCACCCTGGACCGCCCGGGACCGCCCTGGAACGCCCGGGACCGCCCGGGACCGCCCGGGACCGCCCGGGACCGCCCTGGACCGCCCGGGACCACCCGGGACCGCCCGGAACCGCCCGGGACCGCCCCGGACCGCCCGGGACCACCCGGGACCGACCAGGACCGCCCGGGACCGCCCGGGACTGCCCGGGATCGCCCGGGACCGCCCGGGACCGCCCGGGACCGCCCGGGACCGCCCCAGACCGCCCGGGACCGCCCGGGACCACCCCGGACCGCCCGGGACCGCCCGGGACAGCCCCAGGACCGCCCGGGACCGCCCGGGACCGCCCGAACCGCCCGAGACCGCCCGGGACCGCCCGGGACCGCCCGGGACCACCCGGGACCGCCGTGACCGCACCGGACCGCCCGGGACCGCCCAGGACCGCCCGGGACCGCCCGGGACCACCCGGGACCGCCCCGGACCGCCCGGGACCGCCCGGGACCGCCCGGGACCGCCCGGGACCGCCCTGGACCGCCGGGACCGCCCGGGACCGCCCGAGACCGCCCGGGACCACCCAGGACCGCCCGGGCCCGCCCGGGACCGCCCGGGACCGCCCCGGACCGCCCGGAACCGCACCCGGACCGCCCAGGACCACACCCGGACCGCCCGGGACCGCCCCGACCGCCCGGGACCGCCCGGGACCGCCCGGGACCGCCCCGGACCCCCGGGACCGCCCTAGAATGCCCGGGACCGCCCGGGATGGCCCGGGACCGCCCCGGACCGCCCGGGACCGCCTCGGACCGCCCGGGACCGCCCAGGACCGCCCGGGACCGCCCTGGACCGCCCGGGACCGCCCTGGAACGCCCGGGACCGCCCGGGACCACCCAGGACCGCCCTGGAACGCCCGGGACCGCCCGGGACCGCCCGGGACCGCCCGGGACTGCCCGGGACCGCCTAGGAATGCCCCGGACCGCCCGGGACCGCCCGGGACCGCCTGGGACCGCCCGGGACCGCCCGGGACCGCCCGGGACCGCCCGGGACCGCCCGGGACAGCTCTGGACCGCCCGGGACCGCCCGGGACTGTCTGGGACCGCCCGGGACCGCCCCAGACCGCCCCGGACCACCCCGGATTGCCCCGGACCGCACCCGGACCGCCTAGGACCACACCCGGACAGCCCGGGACCGCCCGGACCGCCTAGGACCACACCCGGACAGCCCGGGACCGCCTCGGACCGCCCGGGACCGCCCAGGACCGCCCGGGGTCACCCTGGACCGCCCGGGACCGCCCGGGACCGCCCGGGACCGCCTAGGACCACACCCGGACAGCCCGGGACCGCCCGGACCGCCCGGGACCGCCCGGACCGCCCTGGACCGCCCGGGACCACCCGGGACTGCCCGGAACCGCCCGGGACCGCCCCGGACCGCCGGGACCACCCGGGACCGACCAGGACCGCCCGGGACCGCCCGGACTGCCCGGGATCGCCCGGGACCGCCCGGGACCGCCCGGGACCGCCCGGGACCGCCCCGGACCGCCCGGGGACTGCCCGGGACCGCCCCGGACCGCCCGGGACCGCCCGGGACAGCCCAGGACCGCCCGGGACCGCCCGGGACCGCCCGAACCGCCCGAGACCGCCCGGGACCGCCCGGGACCACCCGGGACTGCCCGTGACCGCACCGGACCGCCCGGGACCGCCCGGGACCGCCCGGGACCGCCCGGGACCACCCGGGACCGCCCCGGACCGCCCGGGACCGCCCGGGACCGCCCGGGACCGCCCGGGACCGCCCTGTACCGCCGGGACCGCCCGGGACTGCCCGAGACCGCCCGGGACCACCCGGGACCGACCGGCCCGCCCGGGACCGCCCGGGACCGCCCCGGACCGCCCGGAACCGCACCCGGACCGCCCAGGACCGCACCCGGACCGCCCGGGACCGCCCCGACCGCCCGGGACCGCCCGAGACCGCCCGGGACCGCCCCGGACCCCCTGGGACCGCCCTAGAATGCCCGGGACCGCCCGGGACGGCCCGGGACCGCCCCGGACCGCCCGGGACCGCATCGGACCGCCCGGGACCGCCCAGGACCGCCCGGGACCGCCCTGGACCGCCCGGGACCGCCCTGGAACGCCCGGGACCGCCCGGGACCGCCCGGGACCGCCCGGGACCGCCCTGGACCGCCCGGGACCGCCTGAGACCGCCCGGGACCGCCCAGGACCGCCCGGGACCGCCCGGGACCGCCCGGGAGCGCCCGGGACCGCCCGGGACCGCCCCGGACTGCCCGGGACCACCCGGGACTGCCCGGGACCGCCCGGGACCGCCCGGGACTGCCCGGGACCGCCCGGGACCGCCCGGGACCGCCCGGCACCGCCCGGGACCGCCCCGGACCGCCCGGGACCGCTCCGGATCGCCCGGGACCGCCCGGGACTGCCCGGGACCGCCTGGGACCGCCCGGGACCGCTCTGGACCGCCCAGGACCGCCCGGGACTGCCCGGGACCGCCCGGGACCGCCGCGGACCGCCCAAGACCACCCCGGATTGCCCCGGACCGCACCCTGACCGCCTAGGACCACACCCGGACAGCCCGGGACCGCCCGACCACCGCCCCGACCGCCCGGGACCGCCCGGGACCGCCCGGGACCGCCCGGGACCGCCCCGGACCGCCCGGGACCACCCTAGAACGCCCGGGACCGCCCGGGACCGCCCCGGACTGCCCGGGACCGCCTCGGACCGCCCGGGACCGCCCAGGACCACCCGGGACCACCCTGGACCGCCCGGGACCGCTCTGGAACGCCCGGGACCGCCGGGGACCGCCCGGGACCGCCCGGGACCGCCCTGGACCGCCCGGGACCACCCGGAACCGCCCGGGACCGCCCGGGACCGCCCCGGACCGCCCGGGACCACCCGGGACCGACCAGGACCGCCCGGGACCGCCCGGGACTGCCCGGGATCGCCCGGGACCGCCCGGGACCGCCCGGGACCGCCCGGGACCGCGCCGGACCGCCCGGGACCGCCCGGGACCGCCCCGGACCGCCCGGGACCGCCCGGGACCGCCCGGGACCGCCCGGGACCGCCCGGGACCGCCCGAACCACCCGAGACCGCCCAGGACCGCCCGGGACCGCCCGGGACCGCCCGTGACCGCACCGGACCGCCCGGGACCGCCCGGGACCGCCCGGGACCGCCCGGGACCACCCAGGACCGCCCCGGACCGCACGGGACCGCCCGGGACCGCCCAGGACCGCCCGGGACTGCCCTGGACCGCCGGGACCGCCCGGGACCGCCCGAGACCGCCCGGGACCACCGGGGACCGCCCGGGCCCGACCGGGACTGCCCGGGACCGCCCCGGACCGCCCGGGACCGCACCCGGACCGCCCAGGACCACACCCGGACCGCCCGGGACCGCCCCGACCGCCCGGGACCGCCCGGGACCGCCCGGGACCGCCCCGGACCCCCCGGGACCGCCCTAGAACGCCCGGGACCGCCCGGGACGGCCCGGGACCGCCCCGGACCGCCCGGGACCGCCTCGGACCGCCCGGGACCGCCCAGAACCGCCCGGGACCGCCCTGGACCGCCCGGGACCGCCATGGAACGCCGGGGACCGCCCGGGACCGCCCGGGACCGCCCGGGACCGCCCGGAACCGCCCTGGACCGCCCGGGTCCGCCCGAGACCGCCCGGGACTGCCCGGGACCGCCCGGGACCGCCCGGGACCGCCCGGGAGCGCCCGGGACCGCCCGGGACCGCCCCGGACTGCCCGGGACCACCCGGGACCGCCCGGGACCGCCCGGGACCGCCCGGGACCGTCCGGGACTGCCCGGGACCGCCCGGGACCGCCCGGGACCGCCCGGGACCGCCCGGGACCGCCCGGGACCGCCCCGGACCGCCCGGGACCGCCCGGGACCGCCCGGGACCGCCCGGGACCGCCCGGGACCGCCCGGGACCGCTCTGGACCGCCCGGGACCGCCCGGGACTGCCCGGGACCGCCCGGGACCGCCCCGGACCGCCTCGGACCACCCCGGATTGCCCAGGACCGCCCGGGACAGCCCGGACCGCCCGGGACTGCCCCGGACCGCCCGGGACCGCCCCGGACCGCCCGGGACCCCGCCGGACCGCCCGGGACCGCCCCGGACCGCCCGGGACCGCCCCGGTCCGCCCTGGACCGCCCGGGACCGCCCGGGACTGCCCGGGCCGCCCGGGACCGCCCGGGACCGCCCGGGACCACCCCGGACCGCCCGGGACCGCCCCGGACTGGCCGGGACCGCCCCGGACCGCCCGGGACCGCCCAGGACCGCCCAGGAACGCCCGGACCGCCCGGGACCGCCCGGGACCGCCTGGGACCGCCCGGGACCGCCCGGGACCGCCCGGGACCGCCCGGGACCGCCCGGGACCGCTCTGGACCGCCCGGGACCGCCCCGGACCACCCCGGATTGCCCCGGAATGCACCCGGACCGCCTAGGACCACACCCAGACAGCCCGGGACCGCCCCGACCGCCCGGGACCGCCCGGGACCGCCCGGGACCGCCCCGGACCGCCCGGGACCGCCCTAGAACGCCGGTGACCGCCCGGGACCGCCCGGGACCGCCCCGGACCGCCAAGGACCGCCTAGGACCGCCCGGGACCGCCCAGGACCGCCCGGGACCACCCTGGACCGCCCGGGACCACCCTGGAACGCCCGGGACCGCCCGGGACCGCCCGGGACTGCCCGGGACCGCCCTGGACCGCCCGGGACCACCCGGGACCGCCCGGGACCGCCCGGGACCGCCCCGGACCGCCCGGGACCACCCGGGACCGACCAGGACCGCCCGGGACCGCCCGGGACTGCCCGGGACCGCCCGGGACCGCCCGGGACCGCTCGGGACCGCCCGGGACCGCCCCGGACCGCCCGGGACCGCCCGGGACCGCCCCCGGGACCGCCCGGACCGCCCGGGACCGCCCGGGACCGCCCGGGACCGCCCGGGATCGCCCGAACCGCCCGAGACCGCCCGGGACCGCCCGGGACAGCCGGGACCGCCCGTGACCGCACCGGAACGCCCGGGACCGCCCGGGACCGCCCGGGACCGCACAGGACTGCCCAGGACCGCCCCGGACCGCCCGGGACTGCCCCCAGACCGCCCGGAACCGCACCCGGACCGCCCAGGACCACACCCGGACCGCCCGGGACCGCCCCGACCGCCCGGGACCGCCCGGGACCGCCCGGGACCGCCCCGGACCCCCCGGGACCGCCCTAGAACGCCCAGGACCGCCCGGGACGGACCGGGACCGCCCCGGACCGCCCGGACCGCCTCGGACCGCCCGGGACCGCCCTGGACCGCCCTGGACCGCCCGGGACCGCCCTGGAACGCCCGGGACCGCCCGGGACCGCCCGAGACCGCCCGGGACCGCCCTGGACCGCCCGGGACCGCCTGAGACCGCCCGGGACCGCCCGGGACCGCCCGGGACCGCCCGGGACCGCCCAGGAGTGCCCGGGACCGCCCGGGACCGCCCCGGACTGCCCGGGACCACCCGGGACCGCCCGGGACCACCCGGGAACGCCCGGGACTGCCCGGGACTGCCCGGGACCGCCCGGGACCGCCCGGGACCGCCCGGGACCGCCCCGGACCGCCCGGGACCGCCCCGGACCGCCCGGGACCGCTCGGGACCGCCCGGGACCGCTCTGGACCGCCCGGGACCGCCCGGACTGCCCGGGACCGCCCGGGACCGCCCCGGACCGCCCAAGACCACCCCGGATTGCCCCGGACCGCACCCGGACCGCCTAGGACCACACCCGGACAGCCCGGGACCGCCCCGACCGCCCGGGACTGCCCGGGACCGCCCAGGACCGCCCCGGACCGCCCGGGACCGCCCTAGAACGCCCAGGACCGCCCGGGACCGCCCGGGGACCGCCCCGGACCGCCCGGGACCGCTTCGGACCGCCCGGGACCGCCCAGGACCACCCGGGACCACCCTGGACCGCCCGGGACCGCCCTGGAACGCCCGGGACCGCCCGGGACTGCCCGGGATCGCCCGGGACCGCCCGGGACCGCCCGGGACCGCCCGGGACCGCCCGGGACCGCGCCGGAACGCCCGGGACCGCCCGGGACTGCCCCGGACCGCCCGGGACCGCCCCGGGACCGCCCGGGACCGCCCTGTACCGCCCGAACCACCCGAGACCACCCGGGACCGCCCGGGACCGCCCGGGACCGCCCGTGACCGCACCGGACCGCCCGGGAACGCCCGGGACCGCCCGGGACCGCCCGGGACCACCCGGGACCGCCCCGGACCGCACGGGACCGCCCGGGACCGCCCGGGACCGCCCGGGACCGCACTGGACCGCCGGGACCGCCCGGGACCGCCCGAGACCGCCCGGGACCACCCGGGACCGCCCGGGCCCGCCCGGGACTGCCCGGGACCGACCCGGACCGCCCGGGACCACACCCGGACCGCCCAGGACCACACCCGGACCGCCCAGGACCGCCCCGACCGCCCGGGACCGCCCGGGATTGCTCGGGACCGCCCCGGACCCCCCGGGACCGCCCTAGAACGCCCGGGACCGCCCGGGACGGCCCGGGACCGCCCCGGACCGCCCGGGACCGCCTCGGACCGCCCGGGACCGCCCAGGACCGCCCGGGACCGCCCTGGACCGCCCGGGACCGCCATGGAACGCCCGGGACCGCCCGGGACCGCCCGGGACAGCCCGGAACCGCTCGGAACCGCCCTGGACCGCCCGGGACCGCCCGGGACCGCCCGGGACTGCCCAGGACCGCCCGGGACCGCCCGGGACCGCCCCGGGACCGCCCGGGACCGCCCCGGACCACCCGGGACCGCCCGGGACCGCCCGGGACCGCCCGGGACCGCCCGGGACCGCCCGGGACCGCCCGGGACCGCTCTGGACCGCCCGGGACCGCCCGGGACTGCCCGGGACCGCCCGGGACCGCCCCGGACAGCCTCGGACCACCCCGGATTGCCCCGGACCGCCCGGGACAGCCCCGGACCGCCCCAGGACTGCCCCGGACCGCCCGGGACCGCCCCGGACCGCCCGGGACCGCCCCGGTCCGCCCGGGACCGCCCGGGACCGCCCGGGACTGCCCGGGCCGCCCGGGACCGCCCGGGACCGCCCGGGACCGCCCCGGACCGCCCGGGACCGCCCCGGACTGCCCGGGACCGCCCCGGACCGCCCGGGACCGCCCGGGACCGCCCAGGAACGCCCGGACCGCCCGGGACCGCCCGGGACCGCCTGGGACCGCCCGGGGACCGCCCAGGACCGCCCGGGACCGCCCGGGACCGCCCGGGACCGCCCGGGACCGCTCTGGACCGCCCGGGACAGCCCGGGACTGCCCGGGACCGCCCGGGACCGCCCCGGACCGCCCCGGACCACCCCGGATTGCCCCGGAATGCACCCGGACCGCCTAGGACCACACCCGGACAGCCCGGGACCGCCCCCGACCGCCCGGGACCGCCCGGGCCGCCCGGGACCGCCCCGGACCGCCCGGGACCGCCCTAGAACGCCCGGGACCGCCCGGGACCGCCCCGGACTGCCCAGGACCGCCTCGGACCACCCGGGACCGCCCAGGACCGCCCAGGACCACCCTGGACCGCCCGGGACCGCCCTGGAACGCCCGGGACCGCCTGGGACCGCCCGGGACCGCCCGGGACCGCCCTGGACCGCCCGGGACCACCCGAGACCGCCCGGGACCGCCCGGGACCGCCCCGGACCGCCCGGGACCACCCGGGACCGACCAGGACCGCCCGGGACCGCCCGGGACTGCCCGGGACCGCCCGGGACCGCCCGGGACCGCCCGGGACCGCCCGGGACCGCCCCGGACCGCCCGGGACCGCCCGGGACTGCCCCGGACCGCCCGGGACCGCCCGGGACCGCCAGGACCGCCCGGGACCGCCCGGGATCGCCCGAACCGCCCGAGACCGCCCGGGACCGCCCGGGACCGCCCGGAACCGCCTGTGACCGCACCGGAACGCCCGGGACCGCCCGGGACCGCCCGGGACCGCACGGGACCGCCCAGGACCGCCCGGGACCGCCCGGGACTGCCCCGGACCGCCCGGGACCGCCCGGGACCGCCCCGGACCGCCCGGGACCACCGGGACCGCCCGGGACCGCCCGCGACCGCCCGGGACCGCTCTGGACCGCCCGGGACCGCCTGGGACTGCCCGGGACCGCCCGGGACCGCCCCGGACCCGCCCCGGACCACCCGGATTGCCCCGGACCGCACCCGGACCGCCTAGGACCACACCCGGACAGCCCGGGACCGCCCCGACCGCCCGGGACCGCCCGGGACCGCCCGGACCGCCCCGGACCGCCTGGGACCGCCCTAGAACGCCCGGGACCGCCCGGGACCGCCCGGGACCGCCCCGGACCGCCCGGGACCGCCTCGGACCGCCCGGGACCGCCCAGACCGCCCGGGACCACCCTGGACCGCCCGGGACCGCCCTGGAACGCCCGGGACCGCCCGGGACCGCCCGGGACCGCCCGGGACCGCCCTGGACCGCCCGGACCACCCAGGACCGCCCAGGACCGCCCGGGACCGCCCGGGACCGCCCGGGACCGCCCGAACCCCCGAAACCGCCCGGGACCGCCCGGGACCGCCCGGGACCGCCCGTGACCGCACCGGACCGCCCGGGACCGCTCGGGACCGCCCGGGACCGCCCCGGGACCACCCGGGACCGCCCCGGACCGCCCGGGACCGCCCGGGACCGCCCTGGACCGCCGGGACCGCCCGGGACCGCCCGCGACCGCCCGGGACCACCCGGGACCGCCGGGCCCGCCCGGGACCGCCCGGGACCGCCCCGGACCGCCCAGGACCACACCCGGACCGCCCGGGACCGCCCCGACCGCCCGGGACCGCCCGGGACCGCCCGGACCGCCCCGGACCGCCTGGGACCGCCCTAGAACGCCCGGGACCGCCCGGGACCGCCCGGACCGCCCCGGACCGCCCGGGACCGCCTCGGACCGCCCGGGACCGCCCAGGACCGCCCGGGACCACCCTGGACCGCCCGGGACCGCCCTGGAACGCCCGGACCGCCCGGGACCGCCCGGGACCGCCCGGGACCGCCCTGGACCCGCCCGGACCACCCAGGACCGCCCAGGACCGCCCGGGACCGCCCGGGACCGCCCGGGACCGCCCGAACCACCCGAAACCGCCCGGGACCGCCCGGGACCGCCCGGGACCGCCCGTGACCGCACCGGACCGCCCGGGACCGCTCGGGACCGCCCGGGACCGCCCGGGACCACCCGGGACCGCCCCGGACCGCCCGGGACCGCCCGGGACCCGCCCTGGACCGCCGGGACCGCCCGGGACCGCCCGCGACCGCCCGGGACCACCCGGGACCGCCCGGGCCCGCCCGGGACCGCCCGGGACCACCCCGGACAGCCCAGGACCACACCCGGACCGCCCGGGACCGCCCCGACCGCCCGGGACCGCCCGGGACCGCCCGGGACTGCCCCGGACCCCCCGGGACCGCCCTAGAACGCCCGGGACCGCCCGGGACGGCCCGGGACCGCCCTGGACTGCCCGGGACCGCCTCAGACCGCCCGGGCCCGCCCAGGACCGCCCGGGAGCGCCTGGACCGCCCGGGACCGCCATGGAACGCCCGGGACCGCCCGGGACCGCCCGGGACCACCCGGGACCGCCCGGAACCGCCCTGGACCGCCCGGGAACGCCCGAGACCGCCCGGGACCGCCCGGGACCCACCCGGAACCGTCCGGGACCGCCCGGGAGCGCCCGGGACCGCCCGGGACCGCCCTGGACTGCCCGGGACCACCCCGGGACCGCCCGGGACCGCCCGGGACCGCCCGGGACTGCCCGGGACCGCCCGGGACCGCCCGGGACCGCCCGGGACCGCCCCGGACCGCCCCGGACCACCCCGGATTGCCCCGGACCGCACCCGGACTGCCTAGGACCACACCCCGGACAGCCCGGGACCGCCCCGACCGCCCGGGACCGCCCGGGACCGCCCGGGACCGCCCCGGACCGCCCGGGACCGCCCTAGAACGCCCGGGACCGCCCGGGACCGCCCGGGACCGCCCCGGACCGCCCGGGACCGCCTCGGACCGCCCGGGACCGCCCAGGACCGCCCGGGACCACCCTGGAAAGCCCGGGACCGCCCTGGAACGCCCTGGACCGCCCGGGACCGCCCGGGACCGCCGGGACCGCCCTGGACCGCCCGGGACCGACCAGGACCGCCCGGGACCGCCCGGGACTGCCCAGGACCGCCGGGACCGCCACGGCCCGCCCGGGACCGCCCGGGACCGCCCGGGACCGCCCGGGACCGCCCGGGACCGCCCGAACCGCCCGAGACTGCCCGGGACCGCCCGGGACCGCCCGGGACCGCCCGTGACCGCACCGGACCGCCCGGGACCGCCCGGGACCGCCCGGGACCGCACGGGACCGCCCAGGACCGCCCGGACCGCCCGGGACTGCCCCGGACCGCCCCGGGACCGCCCGGGACCGCCCGGGAGCGCGCGGGACCGCCCGGGACCGCCCCGGACCCGCCCGGGACCACCCGGGACCGCCCGGGACCGCCCGAACCACCCGAGACCGCCGGGACCGCCCGGGACCGCCGGGACCGCCCGTGACCGCCCCGGACCGCCCGGGACCGCCTGGGACCGCCCGGGAACCGCCCGAACCACCCGAGACCGCCCGGGACCGCCCGGGACCGCCGGGACCGCCCGTGACCACACCGGACCGCCCGGGACCGCTCGGGACTGCCCGGGACCGCCCGGGACCACCCGGGACCGCCCCGGACCGCCCGGGACCGCCCGGGACCGCCCGGGACCGCCCGGGACCGCCCTGGACCGCCGGGACCGCCCGGGACCCGCCCGAGACCGCCCGGGACCACCCGGGACCGCCCGGGCCCGCCCGGGACCGCCCAGGACCACACCCGGACCGCCCGGGACCGCCCCGACCGCCCGGGACCGCCCGGGACCGCCCGGGACCGCCCCGGACCCCCCGGGACCGCCCTAGAACGCCCGGGACCGCCCGGGACGGCCCGGGACCGCCCCGGACCGCCCGGGACCGCCTCGGACCGCCCGGGACCGCCCAGGACCGCCCGGGACTGTCTGGGACCCGCCCGGGACCGCCCCAGACCGCCCCGGACCACCCCGGATTGCCCGGACCGCACCCGGACCGCCTAGGACCACACCCGGACAGCCCGGGACCGCCCGGACCGCCTAGGACCACACCCGGACAGCCCGGGACCGCCTCGGACCGCCCGGGACCGCCCAGGACCGCCCGGGATCACCCTGGACCGCCCGGGACCGCCCTGGAACGCCCGGGACCGCCTGGGACCGCCCGGGACCGCCGGGGACCGCCCTGGACCGCCCGGGACCACCCGGGACTGCCCGGAACCGCCCGGGACCGCCCCGGACCGCCCGGACCACCCGGGACCGACCAGGACCGCCCGGGACCGCCCGGACTGCCCGGGATCGCCCGGGACCGCCCGGGACCGCCCGGGACCGCCCGGGACCGCCCCGGACCGCCCGGGACCGCCCGGGACCGCCACGGACCGCCCGGGACCGCCCCGGGACCGCCCGGGACAGCCCAGGACCGCCCGGGACCGCCCGGGACCGCCCGAACCGCCCGAGACCGCCCGGGACCGCCCGGGACCACCCGGGACCGCCCGTGACCGCACCGGACCGCCCGGGACCGCCCGGGACCGCCCGGGACCGCCCGGGGACCACCCGGGACCGCCCCGGACCGCCCGGGACCGCCCGGGACCGCCCGGGACCGCCCGGGACCGCCCTGGACCGCCGGGACCGCCCGGACTGCCCGAAACCGCCCGGGACCACCCGGGACCGCCCGGGCCCGCCCGGGACCGCCCGGGACCGCCTCGGACTGCCCGGAACCGCACCCGGACCGCCCAGGACCACACCCGGACCGCCCGGGACCGCCCCGACCGCCCGGGACCGCCCGAGACCGCCCGGGACCGCCCCGGACCCCACCGGGACCGCCCTAGAATGCCCGGGACCGCCCGGGACGGCCTGGGACCGCCCTGGACCGCCCGGGACCGCATCGGACCGCCCGGGACCGCCCAGGACCGCCCGGGACCGCCCTGGACCGCCCGGGACCGCCCTGGAACGCCCGGGACCGCCCGGGACCGCCCGGGACCGCCCGGGACCGCCCTGGACCGCCCGGGACCGCCTGAGACCGCCCGGGACCGCCCAGGACCGCCCGGGACCGCCAGGGACCGCCCGGGAGTGCCCGGGACCGCCCGGGACCGCCCGGACTGCCCGGGACCACCCGGGACTGCCCGGGACCGCCCGGGACCGCCCGGGACTGCCCGGGACCGCCCGGGACCGCCCGGGACCGCCCGGCACCGCCCGGGACCGCCCGGACCGCCCGGGACCGCCCCGGACCGCCCGGGACCGCCCGGGACCGCCCGGGACCGCCCGGGACTGCCCGGGACCGCCCGGGACCGCCGCGGACCGCCCAAGACCACCCCGGATTGCCCCGGACCGCACCCGGACCGCCTAGGACCACACCCGGACAGCCCGGGACCGCCCCGACCGCCTGGGACCGCCCGGGACCGCCCGGGACCGCCCCGGACCGCCCGGGACCGCCCTAGAACGCCCGGGACCGCCCGGGACCGCCCGGGACCGCCCCGGACTGCCCGGGACCGCCTCGGACCGCCCGGGACCGCCCAGGACCACCCGGGACCACCCTGGACCGCCCGGGACCGCCCTGGAACGCCCGGGACCGCCGGGGACCGCCCGGACCGCCCGGGACCGCCCTGGACCGCCCGGGACCACCCGGAACCGCCCGGGACCGCCCGGGACCGCCCCGGACCGCCCGGGACCACCCGGGACCGACCAGGACCGCCCGGGACCGCCCGGGACTGCCCGGGATCGCCCGGGACCGCCCGGGACCGCCCGAGACCGCCCGGGACCGCGCCGGACCGCCCGGGACCGCCCGGGACCGCCCCGGACCGCCCGGGACCGCCCGGGACCGCCCAGGACCGCCCGGGAACCGCCCGGGACCGCCCGAACCACCCGAGACCGCCCGGGACCGCCCGGGACCGCCCGGGACCGCCCGTGACCGCACCGGACCGCCCGGGACCGCCCGGGACCGCCCGGGACTGCCCGGGACCACCCGGGACCGCTCCGGACCGCACGGGACCGCCCGGGACCGCCCGGGACCGCCCGGGACCGCCCGGGACTGCCCTGGACCGCCGGGACCGCCCGGGACCGCCCGAGACCGCCCGGGACCACCCGGGACCGCCCGGGCCCGACCGGGACTGCCCGGGACCGCCCCGGACCGCCCGGGACTGCACCCGGACCGCCCAGGACCACACCCGGACCGCCCGGGACCGCCCGGGACCGCCCCGGACCCCCCGGGACCGCCCTAGAACGCCCGGGACCGCCCGGGACGGCCCGGGACCGCCCGGACCGCCCGGGACCGCCTCGGACCGCCCGGGACCGCCCAGGACCGCCCGGGACCGCCCTGGACCGCCCGGGACCGCCATGGAACGCCGGGGACCGCCCGGGACCGCCCGGGACCGCCCGGGACCGCCCGGAACCGCCCTGGACCGCCCGGGTCCGCCGGTCCGCCCGAGACCGCCCGGGACCGCCCGGGACCGCCCGGGACCGCCCGGGACCGCCGGGAGCGCCCGGGACCGCCCGGGACCGCCCCGGACTGCCCGGGAACCACCCGGGACCGCCCGGGACCGCCCGGGACCGCCCGGGACTGCCCGGGACCGCCCGGGACCGCCCGGGACCGCCCGGGACCGCCCGGGACCGCCCCGGACCATCCGGGACCGCCCGGGACCGCCCGGCCGCCCGGGACCCCGCCCGGGACCGCCCGGGACCGCCCCGGACCGCCTCGGACCACCCCGGATTGCCCAGGACCGCCCGGGACAGCCCCGGACCGCCCGGGACTGCCCCGGACCGCCCGGGACCGCCCCGGACCGCCCGGGACCGCCCCGGACCGCCCGGGACCGCCCCGGACCGGCCGGGGACCGCCCGGGACCGGCCCGGGACCGCCCGGGCCCCGGACCGGCCGGACCGCCGGGACCGCCCGGGACCGCCCGGACCGCTCTGGACCGCCCGGGACCGCCCGGGACTGCCCGGGACCGCCCGGGACCGCCCCGGACCACCCCGGACCACCCCGGATTGCCCCGGAATGCACCCAGACCGCCTAGGACCACACCCGGACAGCCCGGGACCGCCCCGACCGCCCGGGACCGCCCGGGACCGCCCGGGACCGCCCTAGAATGCCCGGGACCGCCCGGGACCGCCCGGGACCGCCCCGGACCGCCAAGGACCGCCTCGGACCGCCCGGGACCGCCCAGGACCGCCCGGGACCACACTGGACCGCCCGGGACCACCCTGGAACGCCCGGGACCGCCTGGGACCGCCCGGGACTGCCCGGGACCGCCCTGGACCGCCCGGGACCACCCGGGACCGCCCGGGACCGCCCGGGACCGCCCCGGACCGCCCGGGACCACCCGGAACCGACCAGGACCGCCCGGGACCGCCCGGGACTGCCCGGGACCGCCCGGGAACGCCCGGGACCGCTCGGGACCGCCCGGGACCGCCCCGGACCGCCCGGGACCGCCCGGGACCGCCCCGGACCGCCCAGGACCGCCCGGGACCGCCCGGGACCGCCCGGGACCGCCCGGGATCGCCCGAACCGCCCGAGACCGCCTGGGGACCGCCCGGGACAGCCCGGGACCGCCCGTGACCGCACCGGAACGCCCGGGACCGCCCGGGACCGCCCGGGACCGCACGGGACTGCCCAGGACCGCCCCGGACCGCCCGGGACTGCCCGGACCGCCCGGAACCGCACCCGGACCGCCCAGGACCACACCCGGACCGCCCGGGACCGCCCCGACCGCCCGGGACCGCCCGGGACCGCCCGGGACCGCCCCGGACCCCCCGGGACCGCCCTAGAACGCGCGGGACCACCCGGGACGGCCCGGGACCGCCCCGGACCGCCCGGGACCGCCTCGGACGCCCGGGACCGCCCTGGACCGCCCTGTACCGCCCGGGACCGCCCTGGAACGCCCGGGACCGCCCGGGACCGCCCGAGACCGCCCGGGACCGCGCTGGACCGCCCGGGACCGCCTGAGACCGCCCGGGACCGCCCGGGACCGCCCGGGACCGCCCGGGACCGCCCGGGAGTGCCCGGGACCGCCCGGGACCGCCCCGGACTGCCCGGGACCACCCGGGACCGCCCGGGACCACCCGGGAACGCCCGGGACTGCCCGGGACCGCCCGGGACCGCCCGGGACCGCCCGGGACCGCCCGGGACCGCCCGGGACCGCCCGGGACCGCCCCGGACCACCCGGGACCGCCCGGGACCGCCGGGGACCGCCCGGGACCGCCCGGGACCGCCCGGGACCGCTCTGGACCGCCCGGGACCGCCCGGGACTGCCCGGGACTGCCCGGGACCGCCCCGGACCGCCTCGGACCACCCCGGATTGCCCAGGACCGCCCGGGACAGCCCCGGACCGCCCGGGACTGCCCCGGACCGCCCGGGACCGCCCCAGACCGGCCCGGGACCGCCCCCGGACCGCCCGGGACCGCCCCGGACCGCCCGGGACCGCCCCGGTCCGCCCGGGACCGCCCGGGACCGCCCGGGACCGCCCGGGACCACCCCGGACCGCCCGGGACCGCCCCGGACTGGCCGGGACCGCCCCGGACCGCCCGGGACCGCCCAGGACCGCCAGGAACGCCCGGACCGCCCGGACCGCCCGGGACCGCCTGGGACCGCCCGGGACCGCCCGGGACCGCCCGGGGACCGCCCGGGACCGCCCGGGACCGCCCGGGACCGCTCTGGGACCGCCCGGGACCGCCCGGGACTGCCCGGGACCGCCCGGGACCGCCCCGGACCGCCCCGGACCACCCTGGATTGCCCCGGAATGCACCCGGACCGCCTACGACCACACCCGGACAGCCCGGGACCGCCCCGACCGCCCGGGACCGCCCGGGACCGCCCGGGACCGCCCCGGACCGCCCGGGACCGACCTAGAACGCCCGGGACCGCCCGGGACCGCCCGGGACCGCCCCGGACCGCCAAGGACCGCCTCGGACCGCCCGGGACCGCCCAGGACCGCCCGGGACCACCCTGGACCGCCCGGACCACCCTGGAACGCCCGGGACCGCCCGGGACCGCCCGCGACTGCCCGGGACCGCCCTGGACCGCCCGGGACCACCCGGGACCGCCCGGGACCGCCCGGGACCGCCCCGGACCTCCCGGGACCACCCGGGACCGACCAGGACCGCCCGGGACCGCCCGGGACTGCCCGGGACCGACCAGGACCGCCCGGACCGCCCGGGACCGCCCGGGACCGCCCGGGACCGCCCGGGACCGCCCGGGATCGCCCGAACCGCCCGAGACCGCCCGGGACCGCCCGGGACCGCCCGAACCGCCCGAGACCGCCCGGGACCGCCCGGGACATCCCGGGACCGCCCGTGACCGCACCGGAACGCCCGGGACCGCCCGGGACCGCCCGGGACCGCACGGGACTGCCCAGGACCGCCCCGGACCGCCCGGGACCGCCCGAGACCGCCCGGGACCACCCGGGACCGCCCGGGCCCGCCCGGGACCGCCCAGGACCACACCCGGACCGCCCGGGACCGCCCCGACCGCCCGGGACCGCCCGGGACCGCCCGGGACCCCCCGGACACCCCCCCGGGACCCCCCCTACCCGGACCCCCCGGGACCCCCCTAGAACGCCCGGGACCGCCCGGGACGGCCCGGGACCGCCCCGGACCGCCCGGGACCGCCTCGGACCGCCCGGGACCGCCCAGGACCTCCCGGGGACCGCCCTGGACCGCCCGGGACCGCCATGGAACGCCCGGGACCGCCCGGGACCGCCCGGGACCGCTCTGGACCGCCCGGGACCGCCTGGGACTGCCCGGGACCGCCCGGGACCGCCCCGGACCGCCCAAGACCACCCCGGATTGCCCCGGACCGCACCCGGACCGCCTAGGACCACACCCGGACAGCCCGGGACCGCCCCGACCGCCCGGGACCGCCCGGGACCGCCCAGGACCGCCCCGGACCGCCCGGGACCGCCCTAGAACGCCCAGGACCGCCCGGGACCGCCCGGGACCGCCCCGGACCGCCCGGGACCGCCTCGGACCGCCCGGGACCGCCCAGGACCACTCGGGACCCACCCTGGACCGCCCGGGACCGCCCTGGAACGCCCGGGACCGCCCGGGACTGCCCGGGATCGCCCGGGACCGCCCGGGACCGCCCGGGACCGCCCGGGACCGCGCCGGAACGCCCGGGACCGCCCGGGACCGCCCCGGACCGCCCGGGACCGCCCGTTCCGCCCGGGACCGCCCGGGACCGCCCGGGACTGCCCGGGCCGCCCGGGACCGCCCGGGACCGCCCGGGACCGCCCCGGACCGCCCGGGACCGCCCCGGACTGCCCGGGACCGCCCCGGACCGCCCGGGACCGCCCGGGACCCGCCCAGGAACGCCCGGACCGCCCGGGACCGCCCGGGACCGCCTGGGACCGCCCGGGGACCGCCCAGGACCGCCCGGGACCGCCCGGGACCGCCCGGGGACCGCCCGGGACCGCTCTGGACCGCCCGGGACAGCCCGGACTGCCCGGGACCGCCCGGGACCGCCCCGGACCGCCCCGGACCACCCCGGATTGCCCCGGAATGCCACCCGGACCGCCTAGGACCACACCTGGACAGCCGGGACCGCCCCGACCGCCCGGGACCGCCCGGGACCGCCCGGGACCGCCCCGGACCGCCCGGGACCGCCCTAGAACGCCCGGGACCGCCCGGGACCGCCCGGGACCGCCCCGGACCGCCCAGGACCGCCTCGGACCGCCCGGGACCGCCCAGGACCGCCCAGGACCACCCTGGACCGCCCGGGACCGCCCTGGAACGCCCGGGACCGCCTGGGACCGCCCGGGACCGCCCGGGACCGCCCTGGACCGCCCGGGACCACCCGAGACCGCCCGGGACCGCCCGGGGACCGCCCCGGACCGCCCGGGACCACCCGGGACCGACCAGGACCGCCCGGGACCGCCCGGGACCGCCCGGGACCGCCCGGGACCGCCCGGGACCGCCCCGGACCGCCCGGGACCGCCCGGGACCGCCCCGGACCGCCCGGGACCGCCCGGGACCGCCCGGGACCGCCCGGGACCGCCCGGGATCGCCCGAACCGCCCGAGACCGCCCGGGACCGCCCGGGACCGCCCGGAACCGCCTGTGACCGCACCGGAACGCCCGGGACCGCCCGGGACCGCCCGGGACCGCACGGGACCGCCCAGGACCGCCCGGGACCGCCGGGACTGCCCCGGACCGCCCGGGACCGCCCGGGACCGCCCCGGACCGCCCCCGGGACCACCCGGGACCGCCCGGGACCGCCCGGGACCGCCCGGGACCGCTCTGGACCGCCCGGGACCGCCTGGGACTGCCCGGGACCGCCCGGGACCGCCCCGGACCGCCCCGGACCACCCCGGGATTGCCCCAGACCGCACCCGGACCGCCTAGGACCACACCCGGACAGCCCGGGACCGCCCCGACCGCCCGGGACCGCCCGGGACCGCCCGGACCGCCCCGGACCGCCTGGGACCGCCCTAGAACGCCCGGGACCGCCCGGGACCGCCCGGGACCGCCCCGGACCGCCCGGGACCGCCTCGGACCGCCCGGGACCGCCCAGGACCGCCCGGGACCACCCTGGACCGCCCGGGACCGCCCTGGAACGCCCGGACCGCCGGGGACCGCCCGGGACCGACCGGGACCGCCCTGGACCGCCCGGACCACCCGGGACCGCCCGGGACCGCCCGGGACCCCCGGGACCGCCCGGGACCGCCCGAACCACCCGAAACCGCCCGGGACCGCCCGGGACCGCCCGGGACCGCCCGTGACCGCACCGGACCGCCCGGGACCGCTCGGGACCGCCCGGGACCGCCCGGGACCACCCGGGACCGCCCCGGACCGCCCGGGACCGCCCGGGACCGCCCCGAGACCGCCCTGGACCGCCGGGACCGCCCGGGACCGCCCGAGACCGCCCGGGACCACCCGGGACCGCCCGGGCCCGCCCGGGACCGCCCGGGACCGCCCCGGACCGCCCGGGACCGCACCCGGACCGCCCAGGACCACACCCGGACCGCCCGGGACCGCCCCGACCGCCCGGGCCGCCAGGGACCGCCCGGGACCGCCCCGGACCCCCCGGGACTGCCCTAGAACGCCCGGGACCGCCCGGGACGGCCGGGACCGCCCCGGACCGCCCGGGACCGCCTCAGACCGCCCGGGACCGCCCAGGACCGCCCGGGACCGCCCTGGACCGCCCGGGACCGCCATGGAACGCCCGGGACCGCCCGGGACCGCCCGGGACCGCCCGGGACCGCCTGGAACCGCCCTGGACCGCCCGGGACCGCCCGAGACCGCCCGGGACCGCCCGGGACCACCCGGAACCGCCCGGGACCGCCCGGGAGCGCCCGGGAACGCCCGGGGACCGCCCTGGACTGCCCGGGACCACCCGGGACCGCCCGGGACCGCCCGGGACCGCCCGGGACTGCCCGGGACCGCCCGGGACCGCCCGGGACCGCCCGGGACCGCCCCGGACCGCCCCGGACCACCCCGGATTGCCCCGGACCACACCTGGACTGCCTAGGACCACACCCGGACAGCCCGGGACCGCCCCGACCGCCCGGGACCGCCCGGGACCGCCCGGGACCGCCCCGGACCGCCCGGGACCGCCCTAGAACGCCCGGGACCGCCCGGGACCGCCCGGGACCGCCCCGGACCGCCCGGGACCGCCTCGGACCGCCCGGGACCGCCCAGGAACCGCCCGGGACCACCCTGGACCGCCCGGGACCGCCCTGGAACGCCCGGGACCGCCCGGGACCGCCCGGGACCGCCCGGGACCGCCCTGGACCGCCCGGGACCGACCAGGACCGCCCGGGACCGCCCGGGACTGCCCGGGACCGCCCGGGACCGCCACGGACCGCCCGGGACCGCCCGGGGACCGCCCGGGACCGCCCGGGACCGCCCGGGACCGCCCGAACCGCCCGAGACTGCCCGGGACCGCCCGGGACCGCCCGGGACCGCCCGTGACCGCACCGGACCGCCCGGGACCGCCCGGGACCGCCCGGGACCGCACGGGACCGCCCAGGACCGCCCCGGACCGCCCGGGACTGCCCCGGACCGCCCGGGACCGCCCGGGACCGCCCGGGAGCGCGCGGGACCGCCCGGGACCGCCCCGGACCGCCCGGGACCACCCGGGACCGCCCGGGACCGCCCGGGACCGCCTGGGACCGCCCGGGACCGCCCGAACCACCCGAGACCGCCCGGGACCGCCCGGGACCGCCTGGGACCGCCCGTGACCGCACCGGCCGCCCGGGACCGCTCGGGACCGCCCGGGACCGCCCGGGACCACCCGGGACCGCCCCGGACCGCCCGGGACCGCCCGGGACCGCCCGGGACCGCCCGGGACCGCCCTGGACCGCCGGGACCGCCCGGGACCGCCCGAGACCGCCCGGGACCACCCGGGACCGCCCGGGCCCGCCCGGGACCGCCCCGAGACCGCCCTGGACCGCCGGGACCGCCCGGGACCGCCCGAGACCGCCCGGGACCACCCGGGACCGCCCGGGCCCGCCCGGGACCGCCCGGGACCGCCCCCGGACCGCCCGGGACCGCACCCGGACCGCCCAGGACCACACCCGGACCGCCCGGGACCGCCGACCGCCCGGGACCGCCAGGGACCGCCCGGGACCGCCCCGGACCCCCCGGGACTGCCCTAGAACGCCCGGGACCGCCCGGGACGGCCCGGGACCGCCCCGGACCGCCCGGGACCGCCTCAGACCGCCCGGGACCGCCCAGGACCGCCCGGGACCGCCCTGGACCGCCCGGGACCGCCATGGAACGCCCGGGACCGCCCGGGACCGCCCGGGACCGCCCGGGACCGCCTGGAACCGCCCTGGACCGCCCGGGACCGCCCGAGACCGCCCGGGACCGCCGGGACCACCCGCCGGACCGCCCGGGAGCGCCCGGGAACGCCCGGGACGCCCTGGACTGCCCGGGACCACCCGGGACCGCCCGGGACCGCCCGGGACCGCCCGGGACTGCCCGGGACCGCCCGGGACCGCCCGGGACCGCCCGGGACCGCCCCGGACCGCCCCGGACCACCCCGGATTGCCCCGGACCACACCTGGACTGCCTAGGACCACACCCGGACAGCCCGGGACCGCCCCGACCGCCCGGGACCGCCCGGGACCGCCCGGGACCGCCCCGGACCGCCCGGGACCGCCCTAGAACGCCCGGGACCGCCCGGGACCGCCCGGGACCGCCCCGGACCGCCCGGGACCGCCTCGGACCGCCCGGGACCGCCCAGGACCGCCCGGGACCACCCTGGACCGCCCGGGACCGCCCTGGAACGCCCGGGACCGCCCGGGACCGCCCGGGACCGCCCGGGACCGCCCTGGACCGCCCGGGACCGACCAGGACCGCCCGGGACCGCCCGGGACTGCCCGGGACCGCCCGGGACCGCCACGGACCGCCCGGGACCGCCCGGGACCGCCCGGGACCGCCCGGGACCGCCCGGGACCGCCCGAACCGCCCGAGACTGCCCGGGACCGCCCGGGACCGCCCGGGACCGCCCGTGACCGCACCGGACCGCCCGGGACCGCCCGGGACCGCCCGGGACCGCACGGGACCGCCCAGGACCGCCCCGGACCGCCCGGGACTGCCCCGGACCGCCCGGGACCGCCCGGGACCGCCCGGGAGCGCGCGGGACCGCCCGGGACCGCCCCGGACCGCCCGGGACCACCCGGGACCGCCCGGGACCGCCCGGGACCGCCTGGGACCGCCCGGGACCGCCCGAACCACCCGAGACCGCCCGGGACCGCCCGGGACCGCCTGGGACCGCCCGTGACCGCACCGGACCGCCCGGGACCGCTCGGGACCGCCCGGGACCGCCCGGGACCACCCGGGACCGCCCGGACCGCCCGGGACCGCCCGGGACCGCCCGGGACCGCCCGGGACCGCCCTGGACCGCCGGGACCGCCCGGGACCGCCCGAGACCGCCCGGGACCACCCGGGACCGCCCGGGCCCGCCCGGGACCGCCCAGGACCACACCCGGACCGCCCGGGACCGCCCCGACCACCCGGGACCGCACGGGACCGCCCGGGACCGCCCCGGACCCCCGGGACCGCCCTAGAACGCCCGGGACCGCCCGGGACGGCCCGGGACCGCCCCGGACCGCCCGGGACCGCCTCGGACCGCCCGGGACCGCCCAGGACCGCCCGGGACCGCCCTGGACCGCCCGGGACCGCCAGGGAACGCCCGGGACCGCCCGAGACCGCCCGGGACCGCCCGGGACCGCCCGGGACCGCCCGGGACCGCCCGGGAGCGCCCGGGACCGCCCGGGACCGCCCCGGACTGCCCGGGACCACCCGGGACCGCCCGGGACCGCCCGGGACCGCCTGGGACTGCCCGGGACCGCCCGGGACCGCCCGGACCGCCCGGGACCGCCCGGGACCGCCCCGGACCACCCGGGACCGCCCGGGACCGCCCGCGACCGCCCGGGACCGCCCGGGACCGCCCGGGACCGCTCTGGACCGCCCGGGACCGCCCGGGACTGCCCGGGACCGCCCGGGACTGCCCGGGACCGCCCGGGACCGCCCCGGACCGCCTCGGACCACCCCGGATTGCCCCGGATCGCCCGGGACAGCCCGGGACCGCCCGGGACCGCCCGGGACCGCCCCGGACCGCCCGGGACCGCCCCGGACTGCCCGGGACCGCCCCGGACCGCCCGGGACTGCCCGGGACCGCCCAGGAACGCCCGGACCGCCCGGGACCGCCGGGGACCGCCTGGGACGCCGGGACTGCTCTGGACTGCCCGGGACCGCCCGGGACTGCCCGGGACCGCCCGGGACCGCCCCGGACCGCCCCGGACCACCCGGGACTGCCCCGGACCGCCCGGGACCGCCCGGGACCGCCCGGGAGCGCGCGGGACCGCCCGGGACCGCCCCGGACCGCCCGGGACCACCCGGGACCGCCCGGGACCGCCCGGGACCGCCTGGGACCGCCCGGGACCGCCCGAACCACCCGAGACCGCCCGGGACCGCCCGGGACCGCCTGGGACCGCCCGTGACCGCACCGGACCGCCCGGGACCGCTCGGGACCGCCCGGGACCGCCCGGGACCACCCGGGACCGCCCCGGACCGCCCGGGACCGCCCGGGACCGCCCGGGACCGCCCGGGACCGCCCTGGACCGCCGGGACCGCCCGGGACCGCCCGAGACCGCCCGGGACCACCCGGGACCGCCCGGGCCCGCCCGGGACCGCCCAGGACCACACCCGGACCGCCCGGGACCGCCCCGACCGCCCGGGACCGCACGGGACCGCCCGGGACCGCCCCGGACCCCCCGGGACCGCCCTAGAACGCCCGGGACCGCCCGGGACGGCCCGGGACCGCCCCGGACCGCCCGGGACCGCCTCGGACCGCCCGGGACCGCCCAGGACCGCCCGGGACCGCCCTGGACCGCCCGGGACCGCCAGGGAACGCCCGGGACCGCCCGAGACCGCCCGGGACCGCCCGGGACCGCCCGGGACCGCCCGGGACCGCCCGGGAGCGCCCGGGACCGCCCGGGACCGCCCCGGACTGCCCGGGACCACCCGGGACCGCCCGGGACCGCCCGGGACCGCCTGGGACTGCCCGGGACCGCCCGGGACCGCCCGGGACCGCCCGGGACCGCCCGGGACCGCCCCGGACCACCCGGGACCGCCCGGGACCGCCCGCGACCGCCCGGGACCGCCCGGGACCGCCCGGGACCGCTCTGGACCGCCCGGGACCGCCCGGGACTGCCCGGGACCGCCCGGGACTGCCCGGGACCGCCCGGGACCGCCCCGGACCGCCTCGGACCACCCCGGATTGCCCCGGATCGCCCGGGACAGCCCGGGACCGCCCGGGACCGCCCGGGACCGCCCCGGACCGCCCGGGACCGCCCCGGACTGCCCGGGACCGCCCCGGACCGCCCGGGACTGCCCGGGACCGCCCAGGAACGCCCGGACCGCCCGGGACCGCCGGGGACCGCCTGGGACCGCCCGGGACTGCTCTGGACTGCCCGGGACCGCCCGGGACTGCCCGGGACCGCCCGGGACCGCCCCGGACCGCCCCGGACCACCCCGGATTGTCCCGGAATGCACCCGGACCGCCTAGGACCACACCCGGACAGCCCGGGACCGCCCCGACCGCCCGGGACCGCCCGGGACCGCCCGGGACCGCCCCGGACCGCCCGGGACCGCCCTAGAACGCCCGGGACCGCCCGGGACCGCCCGGGACCGCCCCGGACCGCCCGGGACCGCCTCGGACCGCCCGGGACCGCCCAGGACCGCCCGGGACCACCCTGGACCGCCCGGGACCGCCCGGGACCGCCCGGGACCGCCCTGGACCGCCCGGGACCGCCCGAACCACCCGAGACCGCCCGGGACCGCCCGGGACCGCCCCGGACCGCCCGGGACCACCCGGGACCGACCAGGACCGCCCGGGACCGCCCGGGACTGCCCGGGACCGCCCTGGACCGCCCGGGACCGCCATGGAACGCCCGGGACCGCCCGGGACCGCCCGGGACCACCCGGGACCGCCCGGAACCGCCCTGGACCGCCCGGGACCGCCCGAGACCGCCCGGGACCGCCCGGGACCGCCCGGGACCGCCCGGGACCGCCCGGGAGCGCCCGGGACCGCCCGGGACCGCCCCGGACTGCCCGGGACCACCCGGGACCGCCCGGGACCGCCCGGGACCGCCTGGGACTGCCCGGGACCGCCCGGGACCGCCCGGGACCGCCCGGGACCGCCCGGGACCGCCCCGGACCACCCGGGACCGCCCGGGACCGCCCGGGACCGCCCGGGACCGCCCGGGACCGCCCGGGACCGCTCTGGACCGCCCGGGACCGCCCGGGACTGCCCGGGACCGCCCGGGACTGCCCGGGACCGCCCGGGACCGCCCCGGACCGCCTCGGACCACCCCGGATTGCCCCGGATCGCCCGGGACAGCCCGGGACCGCCCGGGACCGCCCGGGACCGCCCCGGACCGCCCGGGACCGCCCCGGACTGCCCGGGACCACCCCGGACCGCCCGGGACTGCCCGGGACCGCCCAGGAACGCCCGGACCGCCCGGGACCGCCGGGGACCGCCTGGGACCGCCCGGGACTGCTCTGGACTGCCCGGGACCGCCCGGGACTGCCCGGGACCGCCCGGGACCGCCCCGGACCGCCCCGGACCACCCCGGATTGTCCCGGAATGCACCCGGACCGCCTAGGACCACACCCGGACAGCCCGGGACCGCCCCGACCGCCCGGGACCGCCCGGGACCGCCCGGGACCGCCCCGGACCGCCCGGGACCGCCCTAGAACGCCCGGGACCGCCCGGGACCGCCCGGGACCGCCCCGGACCGCCCGGGACCGCCTCGGACCGCCCGGGACCGCCCAGGACCGCCCGGGACCACCCTGGACCGCCCGGGACCGCCCGGGACCGCCCGGGACCGCCCTGGACCGCCCGGGACCGCCCGAACCACCCGAGACCGCCCGGGACCGCCCGGGACCGCCCCGGACCGCCCGGGACCACCCGGGACCGACCAGGACCGCCCGGGACCGCCCGGGACTGCCCGGGACCGCCGGGACCGCCCGGACCGCCCGGGACCGCCGGGACCGCCCCGGACCGCCCGGGACCGCCCGGGCCCGCCCGGGACCGCCCAGGACCACACCCGGACCGCCCGGGACCGCCCCGACCGCCCGGGACCGCCCGGGACCGCCCGGGACCGCCCCGGACCCCCCGGGACCGCCCTAGAACGCCCGGGACCGCCCGGGACGGCCCGGGACCGCCCCGGACCGCCCGGGACCGCCCGGGACCGCCCGGGACCGCCCGTGAACCGCACCGGACCGCCCGGGACCGCCCGGGACCGCCCGGGACCGCACGGGACCGCCCAGGACCGCCCCGGACCGCCCGGGACTGCCCCGGACCGCCCGGGACCGCCCGGGACCGCCCGGGAGCGCGCGGGACCGCCCGGGACCGCCCCGGACCGCCCGGGACCACCCGGGACCGCCCGGGACCGCCCGGGACCGCCTGGGACCGCCCGGGACCGCCCGAACCACCCGAGACCGCCCAGGACCGCCCGGGACCGCCTGGGACCGCCCGTGACCGCACCGGACCGCCCGGGACCGCTCGGGACCGCCCGGGACCGCCCGGGACCACCCGGGACCGCCCCGGACCGCCCGGGACCGCCCGGGACCGCCCGGGACCGCCCGGGACCGCCCTGGACCGCCGGGACCGCCCGGGACCGCCCGAGACCGCCCGGGACCACCCGGGACCGCCCGGGCCCGCCCGGGACCGCCCAGGACCACACCCGGACCGCCCCGGGACCACCCCGACCGCCCGGGACCGCCCGGGACCGCCCGGGACCGCCCCGGACCCCCCGGGACCGCCCTAGAACGTCCGGGACCGCCCGGGACGGCCCGGGACCGCCCCGGACCGCCCGGGACCGCCTCGGACCGCCCTGGACCGCCCAGGACCGCCCGGGACCGCCCTGGACCGCCCGGGACCGCCATGGAACGCCCGGGACCGCCCGGGACCGCCCGGGACCACCCGGGACCGCCCGGAACCGCCCTGGACCGCCCGGGACCGCCCGAGACCGCCCGGGACCGCCCGGGACCGCCCGGGACCGCCCGGGACCGCCCGGGAGCGCCCGGGACCGCCCGGGACCGCCCCGGACTGCCCGGGACCACCCGAGACCGCCCGGGACCGCCCGGGACCGCCTGGGACTGCCCGGGACCGCCCGGGACCGCCCGGGACCGCCCGGGACCGCCCGGGACCGCCCCGGACCACCCGGGACCGCCCGGGACCGCCCGGGACCGCCCGGGACCGCCCGGGACCGCCCGGGACCGCTCTGGACCGCCCGGGACCGCCCGGGACTGCCCGGGACCGCCCGGGACTGCCCGGGACCGCCCGGGACCGCCCCGGACCGCCTCGGACCACCCCGGATTGCCCGGATCGCCCGGGACAGCCCGGGACCGCCCGGGACCGCCCGGGACCGGCCCGGACCGCCCGGGACCGCCCCGGACTGCCCGGGACCGCCCCGGACCGCCCGGGACTGCCCGGGACCGCCCAGGAACGCCCGGACCGCCCGGGACCGCCGGGGACCGCCTGGGACCGCCCGGGACTGCTCTGGACTGCCCGGGACCGCCCGGGACTGCCCGGGACCGCCCGGGACCGCCCCGGACCGCCCCGGACCACCCCGGATTGTCCCGGAATGCACCCGGACCGCCTAGGACCACACCCGGACAGCCCGGGACCGCCCCGACCGCCCGGGACCGCCCGGGACCGCCCGGGACCGCCCCGGACCGCCCGGGACCGCCCTAGAACGCCCGGGACCGCCCGGGACCGCCCGGGACCGCCCCGGACCGCCCGGGACCGCCTCGGACCGCCCGGGACCGCCCAGGACCGCCCGGGACCACCCTGGACCGCCCGGGACCGCCCGGGACCGCCCGGGACCGCCCTGGACCGCCCGGGACCGCCCGAACCACCCGAGACCGCCCGGGACCGCCCGGGACCGCCCCGGACCGCCCGGGACCACCCGGGACCGACCAGGACCGCCCGGGACCGCCCGGGACTGCCCGGGACCGCCCGGGACCGCCCGGGACCGCCCGGGACCGGCCGGGACCGCCCCGGACCGCCCGGGACCGCCCGGGCCCGCCCGGGACCGCCCAGGACCACACCCGGACCGCCCGGGACCGCCCCGACCGCCCGGGACCGCCCGGGACCGCCCGGGACCGCCCCGGACCCCCCGGGACCGCCCTAGAACGCCCGGGACCGCCCGGGACGGCCCGGGACCGCCCCGGACCGCCCGGGACCGCCTCGGACCGCCCGGGACCGCCCAGGACCGCCCGGGACCGCCCTGGACCGCCCGGGACCGCCATGGAACGCCCGGGACCGCCCGGGACCGCCCGGGACCACCCGGGACCGCCCGGAACCGCCCTGGACCGCCCGGGACCGCCCGAGACCGCCCGGGACCGCCCGGGACCGCCCGGGACCGCCCGGGACCACCCGGGAGCGCCCGGGACCGCCCGGGAGCGCCCGGGACCGCCCGGGACCGCCCCGGACTGCCCGGGACCACCCGGGACCGCCCGGGACCGCCCGGGACCGCCTGGGACTGCCCGGGACCGCCCGGGACCGCCCGGGACCGCCCGGGACCGCCCGGGACCGCCCCGGACCACCCGGGAACCGCCCGGGACCGCCCGGGACCGCCCGGGACCGCCCGGGACCGCCCGGGACCGCTCTGGACCGCCCGGGACCGCCCGGGACTGCCCGGGACCGCCCGGGACTGCCCGGGACCGCCCGGGACCGCCCCGGACCGCCTCGGACCACCCCGGATTGCCCCGGATCGCCCGGGACAGCCCGGGACCGCCCGGGAACGCCCGGACCGCCCGGACCGCCCGGACCGCCGACCGCCCGGGACTCCGCCCGGGACCGCCCCGGACCGCCCGGGACTGCCCGGGACCGCCCAGGAACGCCCGGACCGCCCGGGACCGCCGGGGACCGCCTGGGACCGCCCGGGACTGCCCGGGACCGCCCAGGAACGCCCGGACCGCCCGGGACCGCCGGGGACCGCCTGGGACCGCCCGGGACTGCTCTGGACTGCCCGGGACCGCCCGGGACTGCCCGGGACCGCCCGGGACCGCCCGGACCGCCCCGGACCACCCCGGATTGTCCCGGAATGCACCCGGACCGCCTAGGACCACACCCGGACAGCCCGGGACCGCCCCGACCGCCCGGGACCGCCCGGGACCGCCCGGGACCGCCCCGGACCGCCCGGGACCGCCCTAGAACGCCCGGGACCGCCCGGGACCGCCCGGGACCGCCCCGGACCGCCCGGGACCGCCTCGGACCGCCCGGGACCGCCCAGGACCGCCCGGGACCACCCTGGACCGCCCGGGACCGCCCGGGACCGCCCGGGACCGCCCTGGACCGCCCGGGACCGCCCGAACCACCCGAGACCGCCCGGGACCGCCCGGGACCGCCCCGGACCGCCCGGGACCACCCGGGACCGACCAGGACCGCCCGGGACCGCCCGGGACTGCCCGGGACCGCCCGGGACCGCCCGGGACCGCCCGGGACCGGCCGGGACCGCCCCGGACCGCCCGGGACCGCCCGGGCCCGCCCGGGACCGCCCAGGACCACACCCGGACCGCCCGGGACCGCCCCGACCGCCCGGGACCGCCCGGGACCGCCCGGGACCGCCCCGGACCCCCCGGGACCGCCCTAGAACGCCCGGGACCGCCCGGGACGGCCCGGGACCGCCCCGGACCGCCCGGGACCGCCTCGGACCGCCCGGGACCGCCCAGGACCGCCCGGGACCGCCCTGGACCGCCCGGGACCGCCATGGAACGCCCGGGACCGCCCGGGACCGCCCGGGACCACCCGGGACCGCCCGGAACCGCCCTGGACCGCCCGGGACCGCCCGAGACCGCCCGGGACCGCCCGGGACCGCCCGGGACCGCCCGGGACCACCCGGGAGCGCCCGGGACCGCCCGGGAGCGCCCGGGACCGCCCGGGACCGCCCCGGACTGCCCGGGACCACCCGGGACCGCCCGGGACCGCCCGGGACCGCCTGGGACTGCCCGGGACCGCCCGGGACCGCCCGGGACCGCCCGGGACCGCCCGGGACCGCCCCGGACCACCCGGGACCGCCCGGGACCGCCCGGGACCGCCCGGGACCGCCCGGGACCGCCCGGGACCGCTCTGGACCGCCCGGGACCGCCCGGGACTGCCCGGGACCGCCCGGGACTGCCCGGGACCGCCCGGACCGCCCCGGACCGCCTCGGACCACCCCGGATTGCCCCGGATCGCCCGGGACAGCCCGGGACCGCCCGGGAACGCCCGGGACCGCCCCGGACCGCCCGGGACCGCCCCGGACTGCCCGGGACCGCCCCGGACCGCCCGGGACTGCCCGGACCCGCCCAGGAACGCCCGGACCACCCGGGACCGCCGGGGACCGCCTGGGACCGCCCGGGACTGCTCTGGACTGCCCGGGACCGCCCGGGACTGCCCGGGACCGCCCGGGACCGCCCCGGACCGCCCCGGACCACCCCGGATTGTCCCGGAATGCACCCGGACCGCCTAGGACCACACCCGGACAGCCCGGGACCGCCCCGACCGCCCGGGACCGCCCGGGACCGCCCGGGACCGCCCCGGACCGCCCGGGACCGCCCTAGAACGCCCGGGACCGCCCGGGACCGCCCGGGACCGCCCCGGACCGCCCGGGACCGCCTCGGACCGCCCGGGACCGCCCAGGACCGCCCGGGACCACCCTGGACCGCCCGGGACCGCCCGGGACCGCCCGGGACCGCCCTGGACCGCCCGGGACCGCCCGAACCACCCGAGACCGCCCGGGACCGCCCGGGACCGCCCCGGACCGCCCGGGACCACCCGGGACCGACCAGGACCGCCCGGGACCGCCCGGGACTGCCCGGGACCGCCCTGGACCGCCCGGGACCGCCATGGAACGCCCGGGACCGCCCGGGACCGCCCGGGACCACCCGGGACCGCCCGGAACCGCCCTGGACCGCCCGGGACCGCCCGAGACCGCCCGGGACCGCCCGGGACCGCCCGGGACCGCATGGGACCGCCCGGGAGCGCCCGGGACCGCCCGGGACCGCCCCGGACTGCCCGGGACCACCCGGGACCGCCCGGGACCGCCCGGGACCGCCTGGGACTGCCCGGGACCGCCCGGGACCGCCCGGGACCGCCCGGGACCGCCCGGGACCGCCCCGGACCACCCGGGACCGCCCGGGACCGCCCGGGACCGCCCGGGACCGCCCGGGACCGCCCGGGACCGCTCTGGACCGCCCGGGACCGCCCGGGACTGCCCGGGACCGCCCGGGACTGCCCGGGACCGCCCGGGACCGCCCCGGACCGCCTCGGACCACCCCGGATTGCCCCGGATCGCCCGGGACAGCCCGGGACCGCCCGGGACCGCCCGGGACCGCCCCGGACCGCCCGGGACTGCCCCGGACTGCCCGGGACCGCCCCGGACCGCCCGGGACTGCCCGGGACCGCCCAGGAACGCCCGGACCGCCCGGGACCGCCGGGGACCGCCTGGGACCGCCCGGGACTGCTCTGGACTGCCCGGGACCGCCCGGGACTGCCCGGGACCGCCCGGGACCGCCCCGGACCGCCCCGGACCACCCCGGATTGTCCCGGAATGCACCCGGACCGCCTAGGACCACACCCGGACAGCCCGGGACCGCCCCGACCGCCCGGGACCGCCCGGGACCGCCCGGGACCGCCCCGGACCGCCCGGGACCGCCCTAGAACGCCCGGGACCGCCCGGGACCGCCCGGGACCGCCCCGGACCGCCCGGGACCGCCTCGGACCGCCCGGGACCGCCCAGGACCGCCCGGGACCACCCTGGACCGCCCGGGACCGCCCGGGACCGCCCGGGACCGCCCTGGACCGCCCGGGACCGCCCGAACCACCCGAGACCGCCCGGGACCGCCCGGGACCGCCCCGGACCGCCCGGGACCACCCGGGACCGACCAGGACCGCCCGGGACCGCCCGGGACTGCCCGGGACCGCCCGGGACCGCCCGGGACCGCCCGGGACCGGCCGGGACCGCC
Organism: Petromyzon marinus; assembly: GCF_048934315.1. Lineage (NCBI taxonomy): Eukaryota > Metazoa > Chordata > Hyperoartia > Petromyzontiformes > Petromyzontidae > Petromyzon > Petromyzon marinus. The sequence goes on from NW_027423488.1 coordinate 49,449, forward strand.
CCGGACCGCCCGGGACCACCCGGGCCCGCCCGGGACCGCCCAGGACCACACCCGGACCGCCCGGGACCGCCCCGACCGCCCGGGACCGCCCGGGACCGCCCGGGACCGCCCCGGACCCCCCGGGACCGCCCTAGAACGCCCGGGACCGCCCGGGACGGCCCGGGACCGCCCCGGACCGCCCGGGACCGCCCGGGACCGCCCGGGACCGCCCGTGACCGCACCGGACCGCCCGGGACCGCCCGGGACCGCCCGGGACCGCACGGGACCGCCCAGGACCGCCCCAGACCGCCCGGGACTGCCCCGGACCGCCCGGGACCGCCCGGGACCGCCCGGGAGCGCGCGGGACCGCCCGGGACCGCCCCGGACCGCCCGGGACCACCCGGGACCGCCCGGGACCGCCCGGGACCGCCTGGGACCGCCTGGGACCGCCCGAACCACCCGAGACCGCCCGGGACCGCCCGGGACCGCCTGGGACCGCCCGTGACCGCACCGGACCGCCCGGGACCGCTCGGGACCGCCCGGGACCGCCCGGGACCACCCGGGACCGCCCCGGACCGCCCGGGACCGCCCGGGACCGCCCGGGACCGCCCGGGACCGCCCTGGACCGCCGGGACTGCCCGGGACCGCCCGAGACCGCCCGGGACCACCCGGGACCGCCCGGGCCCGCCCGGGACCGCCCAGGACCACACCAGGACCGCCCGGGACCGCCCCGACCGCCCGGGACCGCCCGGGACCGCCCGGGACCGCCCCGGACCCCCCGGGACCGCCCTAGAACGCCCGGGACCGCCCGGGACGGCCCGGGACCGCCCCGGACCGCCCGGGACCGCCTCGGACCGCCCGGGACCGCCCAGGACCGCCCGGGACCGCCCTGGACCGCCCGGGACCGCCATGGAACGCCCGGGACCGCCCGGGACCGCCCGGGACCACCCGGGACCGCCCGGAACCGCCCTGGACCGCCCGGGACCGCCCGAGACCGCCCGGGACCGCCCGGGACCGCCCGGGACCGCCCGGGACCGCCCGGGAGCGCCCGGGACCGCCCGGGACCGCCCCGGACTGCCCGGGACCACCCGGGACCGCCCGGGACCGCCCGGGACCGCCTGGGACTGCCCGGGACCGCCCGGGACCGCCCGGGACCGCCCGGGACCGCCCGGGACCGCCCCGGACCACCCGGGACCGCCCGGGACCGCCCGGGACCGCCCGGGACCGCCCGGGACCGCCCGGGACCGCTCTGGACCGCCCGGGACCGCCCGGGACTGCCCGGGACCGCCCGGGACTGCCCGGGACCGCCCGGGACCGCCCCGGACCGCCTCGGACCACCCCGGATTGCCCCGGATCGCCCGGGACAGCCCGGGACCGCCCGGGACCGCCCGGGACCGCCCCGGACCGCCCGGGACCGCCCCGGACTGCCCGGGACCGCCCCGGACCGCCCGGGACTGCCCGGGACCGCCCAGGAACGCCCGGACCGCCCGGGACCGCCGGGGACCGCCTGGGACCGCCCGGGACTGCTCTGGACTGCCCGGGACCGCCCGGGACTGCCCGGGACCGCCCGCGACCGCCCCGGACCGCCCCGGACCACCCCGGATTGTCCCGGAATGCACCCGGACCGCCTAGGACCACACCCGGACAGCCCGGGACCGCCCCGACCGCCCGGGACCGCCCGGGACCGCCCGGGACCGCCCCGGACCGCCCGAGACCGCCCTAGAACGCCCGGGACCGCCCGGGACCGCCCGGGACCGCCCCGGACCGCCCGGGACCGCCTCGGACCGCCCGGGACCGCCCAGGACCGCCCGGGACCACCCTGGACCGCCCGGGACCGCCCGGGACCGCCCGGGACCGCCCTGGACCGCCCGGGACCGCCCGAACCACCCGAGACCGCCCGGGACCGCCCGGGACCGCCCCGGACCGCCCGGGACCACCCGGGACCGACCAGGACCGCCCGGGACCGCCCGGGACTGCCCGGGACCGCCCGGGACCACCAGGGACCGCCCGGGACCGGCCGGGACCGCCCCGGACCGCCCGGGACCGCCCGGGCCCGCCCGGGACCGCCCAGGACCACACCCGGACCGCCCGGGACCGCCCCGACCGCCCGGGACCGCCCGGGACCGCCCGGGACCGCCCCGGACCCCCCGGGACCGCCCTAGAACGCCCGGGACCGCCCGGGACGGCCCGGGACCGCCCCGGACCGCCCGGGACCGCCTCGGACCGCCCGGGACCGCCCAGGACCGCCCGGGACCGCCCTGGACCGCCCGGGACCGCCATGGAACGCCCGGGACCGCCCGGGACCGCCCGGGACCACCCGGGACCGCCCGGAACCGCCCTGGACCGCCCGGGACCGCCCGAGACCGCCCGGGACCGCCCGGGACCGCCCGAGACCGCCCGGGACCGCCCGGGAGCGCCCGGGACCGCCCGGGACCGCCCCGGACTGCCCGGGACCACCCGGGACCGCCCGGGACCGCCCGGGACCGCCTGGGACTGCCCGGGACCGCCCGGGACCGCCCGGGACCGCCCGGGACCGCCCGGGACCGCCCCGGACCACCCGGGACCGCCCGGGACCGCCCGGGACCGCCCGGGACCGCCCGGGACCGCCCGGGACCGCTCTGGACCGCCCGGGACCGCCCGGGACTGCCCGGGACCGCCCGGGACTGCCCGGGACCGCCCGGGACCGCCCCGGACCGCCTCGGACCACCCCGGATTGCCCCGGATCGCCCGGGACAGCCCGGGACCGCCCGGGACCGCCCGGGACCGCCCCGGACCGCCCGGGACCGCCCCGGACTGCCCGGGACCGCCCCGGACCGCCCGGGACTGCCCGGGACCGCCCAGGAACGCCCGGACCGCCCGGGACCGCCGGGGACCGCCTGGGACCGCCCGGGACTGCTCTGGACTACCCGGGACCGCCCGGGACTGCCCGGGACCGCCCGGGACCGCCCCGGACCGCCCCGGACCACCCCGGATTGTCCCGGAATGCACCCGGACCGCCTAGGACCACACCCGGACAGCCGGGACCCGCCCCCGACCGCCCGGGACCGCCCGGGACCGCCGGGACCGCCCCGGACCGCCCGGGACCGCCCTAGAACGCCCGGGACCGCCCGGGACCGCCCGGGACCGCCCCGGACCGCCCGGGACCGCCTCGGACCGCCCGGGACCGCCCAGGACCGCCCGGGACCACCCTGGACCGCCCGGGACCGCCCGGGACCGCCCGGGACCGCCCTGGACCGCCCGGGACCGCCCGAACCACCCGAGACCGCCCGGGACCGCCCGGGACCGCCCGGGACCGCCCGGGATCGCCCGAACCGCCCGAGACCGCCCGGGACCGCCCGGGACTGCCCGGGACCGCCCGTGACCGCACCGGAACGCCCGGGACCGCCCGGGACCGCCCGGGAACGCACGGGACCGCCCAGGACCGCCCCGGACCGCCCGGGACTGCCCCGGACCGCCCGGAACCGCCCGGGACCGCCCGGGAGCACCGGGACCGCCCGGGACCGCCCCGACCGCCCGGGACCACCCGGGACCGCCGGGACCGCCCAGGCCGCCCGGACCGCCCGGGACCGCCTGGGACCGCCCAAGACCGCTCCGGACCGGCCGGACCGCCCGGGACCGCCCAGGACCGCCCGGGACCGCCCGGGACCGCCCGGGACCGCCCGGGACCGCCCGGGACCGCTCTGGACCGCCCGGGACCGCCCGGGACTGCCCGGGACCGCCCGGGACCGCCCCGGACCGCCCCGGACCACCCCGGATTGCCCCGGACCGCACCCGGACCGCCTAGGACCACACCCGGACAGCCCGGACCGCCCCGACCGCCCAGGACCGCCCCGGGACCGCCCGGGACCGCCCGGGACCGCCCCGGACCGCCCGGGACCGCCCTAGAACGCCGGGGACCGCCCGGGACCCGCCCGGGACCGCCCCGGACCGCCCGGGACCGCCCGAGACCACCCAGCCACCCAGGACCGCCCGGGACCACCCGGGACCGCCCGGGACCGCCCAGGACCGCCCCGGACCGCCCGGGACCGCCTGGGACCGCCCAAGACCGCTCCGGACCGCCCGGGACCGCCCGGGACCGCCCAGGACCGCCCGGGACCGCCCGGGACCGCCCGGGACCGCCCGGGACCGCCCGGGACCGCTCTGGACCGCCCGGGACCGCCCGGGACTGCCCGGGACCGCCCGGGACCGCCCCGGACCGCCCCGGACCACCCCGGATTGCCCCGGACCGCACCCGGACCGCCTAGGACCACACCCGGACAGCCCGGGGACCGCCCCGACCGCCCAGGACCGCCCGGGACCGCCCGGGACCGCCCGGGACCGCCCCGGACCGCCCGGGACCGCCCTAGAACGCCGGGGACCGCCCGGGACCGCCCGGGACCGCCCCGGACCGCCCGGGACCGCCTCGGACCGCCCGAGACCACCCAGGACCGCCCGAGACCACCCAGGAACCGCCCGGGACCACCCTGGACCGCCCGGGACCGCCCTGAACGCCCGGGACCGCCCGGGACCGCCCGGGACCGCCCGGGACCGCCCGGGACCGCCTGGGACTGCCCGGGACCGCCCTGGACCGCCAGGACCGCCCGGGACCACCCGAGACCGCCCGGGACCACCCGGGACTGCCCGGGACTGCCCGGGACCGCCCGGGACCGCCCCGGACCGCCCGGGACCGCACCGGACCGCCCAGGACCACACCCGGACAGCCCGGGACCGCCCCGACCGCCAGGGACCGCCCGGGACCGCCCGGGACCCGCCCCGGACCGCCCGTGACCGCCCTAGAACGCCCGGGACCGCCCGGGACCGCCCGGAGACCGCCCCGGACCGCCCGGGACCGCCTCGGACCGCCCGGGATCGCCCAGGACCGCCCGGGACCGCACTGGACCGCCTGGGACCGCCCTGGAACGCCCGGGACCGCCCGAGACCGCCCGGGACCACCCAGACCGCCCGGACCGCCCTAGACAGCCCGGGACCACCCGGGACCGCCCGGGACCGCCCGGCACCGCCCGGGACCCGCCCGGGAGCGCCCGGGACCGCCCGGGACCGCCCCGGACCGCCCGGGACCACCGGACCGCCCGGACCGCCCGGGACCGCCCGGGACCGCCCGGGACCGCCCGGGACCGCCCCGGACCGCCCGGGACCGCCCGGGACCGCCTGGGACCGCGAGACCGCCCTGGACCGCCGGGACCGCCCGGGACCGCCCGAGACCGCCTGGGACCACCCGGGACTGCCCGGGACTGCCCGGGACCGCCCGGGACCGCCCCGGAGCGCCCGGGACCGCACCCGGACCGCCCAGGACCACACCCCCGACAGCCCGTGACCACCCCGACCGCCCGGGACCGACCGGGACCGCCCGGGACCGCCCCGGACCGCCCGTGACCGCCCTAGAACGCCCTGGACCGCCCGGGACCGCCGGAGACCGCCCCGGACCGCCCGGGACGCCTCGGACCGCCCGGGACCGCCCAGGACCGCCCGGGACCGCACTGGACCGCCCGGGACCGCCCTGGAACGCCCGGGACCGCCCGAGACCGCCCGGGACCACCCAGGACCGCCCAGGAGAGCCCTGGACCGCCCGGGACCACCCGGGACCGCCCGGGACCGCCCGGGACCGCCCAGGACCGCCCGGGACCCCCCGGAGCGCCCGGGACCGCCCGGGACCGCCCCGGACCGCCCGGGACCGCACCGGACCGCTAGGGACCGCCCGGGACCGCCCGGGACTGCCCCGGACCGCCCGGGACCGCCCGGGGACCGCCCCGGACCGCCCCAGACCGCCCAGGACCGCCCCGGACCGCCCGGGACCGCCCGGGACTGCCCGGGACCGCCCGGGACCGCCCGGACCGCCCCGGACCGCCCCGGATTGCCCCGGACCGCCCGGGACCGTCCCGCACCGCCGGACCGCCCCGGACCGCCCGGGACCGAGCCGGACCGCCCGGGACCACCCGGGACCGACCCGGACCGCCCCGGACCGCCCCGGATAGCCCCGAACCGCCCGTGACCGCCCGGGACCGCCCGGGACCGCCCGGGACCGCCCGGGACCGCCCGGGACCGCCCGGGACCGCCCGGGACCGCCCCCGAACCGCCCGGGACCGCCCGGGACCGCCCGGGACCGCCCGGGACCGCCCGGGACCGCCCAGGACCGCCCGGGACCCCCCGGGAGCGCCCGGGACCGCCCGGGACCGCCCCGGACCGCCCGGGACCGCACCGGACCGCTAGGGACCGCCCGGGACCGCCCGGGACTGCCCCGGACCGCCCGGGACCGCCCGGGACCGCCCCGGACCGCCCCAGACCGCCAGGACCGCCCCGGACCGCCCGGGACCGCCCGCGACTGCCCGGGACCGCCCGGGACCGCCCGGACCGCCCCGGACCGCCCCGGATTGCCCCGGACCGCCCGGGACCGTCCCGCACCCGCCCGGGACCGCCCCGGGACCGCCCGGGACCGCCCCGGACCGCCCGGACCACCCGGGACCGACCCGGACCGCCCCGGACCGCCCCGGATAGCCCCGAACCGCCCGTGACCGCCCGGGACCGCCCGGGACCGCCCGGGACCGCCCGGGACCGCCCGGGACCGCCCGGGACCGCCCGGGACCGCCCCCGAACCGCCCGGGACCGCCCCGGACCGCCCGGGACCACCCCGGACCGACCGGGACCCGCGCGCCCGGGACCGCCCGGGAGACCGCCCGGGACGGCCGGGACCGCCCGGGACCGCCGACCGGACCGCCCCCAGGACCGCCCGGGACCGCCCAGGACCGCCCGGACCACCCGGGACCGACCCGGACCGCCCCGGACCGCCCCGGATAGCCCCGAACCGCCCGTGACCGCCGGGACCGCCCGGGACCGCCCGGGACCGCCCGGGACCGCCCGGGACCGCCCGGGACCGCCCGGGACCGCCCCGAACCGCCCGGGACCGCCCGGGACCGCCCGGGACCGCCGGGACCGCCCGGGACCGCCCAGGACCGCCCGGGACCCCCCGGGAGCGCCCGGGACCGCCCGGGACCGCCCCGGACCGCCCGGGACCGCACCGGACCGCTAGGGACCGCCCGGGACCGCCCGGGACTGCCCCGGACCGCCCGGGACCGCCCGGGACCGCCCCGGACCGCCCCAGACCGCCCAGGACCGCCCCGGACCGCCCGGACCGCCCGCGACTGCCCGGGACCGCCCGGGACCGCCCGGACCGCCCCGGACCGCCCCGGATTGCCCCGGACCGCCCGGGACCGTCCCGCACCGCCCGGGACCGCCCCGGACCGCCCCCGGGACCGCCCGGACCGCCCGGGACCACCCGGGACCGACCCGGACCGCCCCGGACCGCCCCGGATAGCCCCGAACCGCCCGTGACCGCCCGGGACCGCCCGGGACCGCCCGGGACCGCCCGGGACCGCCCGGGACCGCCCGGGACCGCCCGGGACCGCCCCGAACCGCCCGGGACCGCCCCGGACCGCCCGGGACCACCCCGACCGACCGGGACCGCCCGGACCCGCCCGGGACCGCCCGGGACCGCCCCGGACCGCCCGGGACCGCCCCGGACCGCCCAGACCGCCCGGGACCGCCCAGGACCGCCCGGGACCGCCCCGGACCGCCCGGAACCGCCCTAGAACACCCGGGACCGCCCGGGACCGCCCGGGACCGCCCCGGACCGCCTGGGACCGCCTCGGACCGCCCGGGACCGCCCAGGACCGCCAGGGACCACCCTGGACCGCCCGGGACCGCCCTGGAACGCCCGGGACCGCCCGGACCGCCCGGGACCGCCCGGGACCGCCCTGGACCGCCCGGGACCACCCGGAACCGCCCGGGACCGCCCGGGACCGCCCCGGACCGCCCGGGACCACCCGGGACCGACCAGGACCGCCCGGGACCGCCCGGGACTGCCCGGGACCGCCCGGGACCGCCCGGGACTGCCCGGGACCCGCCCGGGACCGCCCGGGACCGCCCAGGACCGCCCGAACCGCCCGAGACCGCCCGGGACCGCCTGGCACCGCCCGGGACCGCCTGGGGACCGCACCGGACCGCCCGGGACCACCCGGGACCGCCCGGGACCGCACGGGATCGCCCAGGACCGCCCCGGACCGCCCGGGACTGCCCCGGACAGCCCGGGACCGCCCGGGACCGCCCGGGAGCGCCCGGGAGCGTCCGGGACCGCCCCGGACCGCCCGGGACCAACCGGGACCGCCCGGGACCGCCCGGGACCGCCCGGGACTGCCCGGGACCGCCCGGGACCGCCCGGGACCGCCCGGGACCGCCCCGGACCGCCCCGGACCGCCGGACCGCCCCGGACCGCCCGGACCGCCCCGGACCGCCCAAGACCGCCCCGGACCGCCCGGGACTGCCCGGGACCGCCCAAGACCGCTCCGGACCGCCCGGGACCGCCCCGGACCGCCCAGGACCGCCCCGGACCGCCCGGGACCGCCCCGGACCGCCCGGGACCGCCCGGGACCGCCCCGACCGCCCGGGACCGCCCGGGACCGCCCCGGACCGCCCGGGACCGCCCGGAACCGCCTGTGACCGCACCGGAACGCCCGGGGACCGCCCGGGACCGCCCGGGACCGCACGGGACCGCCCAGGACCGCCCGGGACCGCCCGGGACTGCCCCGGACCGCCCGGGACGGCCCGGGACTGCCCTGGACCGCCCGGGACCACCCGGGACCGGCCCGGGACCGCCCGGGACCGCCCGGGACCGCTCTGGACCGCCCGGGACCGCCTGGGACTGCCGGGACCGCCCGGGACTGCCCCGGACCGCCCCGGACCACCCCGGATTGCCCCAGACCGCACCCGGACCGCCTAGGACCACACCCGGACAGCCCGGGACCGCCCCGACCGCCCGGGACCGCCCGGGACCGCCCGGACCGCCCCGGACCGCCTGGGACCGCCCTAGAACGCCCGGGACCGCCCGGGACCGCCCGGGACCGCCCCGGACCGCCCGGGACCGCCTCGGACCGCCCGGGACCGCCCAGGACCGCCCGGGACCACCCTGGACCGCCCGGGACCGCCCTGGAACGCCCGGACCGCCCGGGACCGCCCGGGACCGCCCGGGACCGCCCTGGACCGCCCGGACCACCCGGGACCGCCCGGGACCGCCCGGGACCGCCCGGGACCGCCCGGGACCGCCCGAACCACCCGAAACCGCCCGGGACCGCCCGGGACCGCCCGGGACCGCCCGTGACCGCACCGGACCGCCCGGGACCGCTCGGCACCGCCCGGACCGCCCGGGACCACCCGGGACCGCCCCGGACCGCCCGGGACCGCCCGGGACCGCCCCGAGACCGCCCTGGACCGCCGGGACCGCCCGGGACCGCCCGAGACCGCCCGGGACCACCCGGGACCGCCCGGGCCCGCCCGGGACCGCCTCAGACCGCCCGGGACCACCCGGGAACCGCCCCGGACCGCCCGGGACCGCACCCGGACCGCCCAGGACCACACCCGGACCGCCCGGGACCGCCCCGACCGCCCGGGACCGCCCGGGACCGCCCGGGACCGCCCCGGACCCCCCGGGACTGCCCTAGAACGCCCGGGACCGCCCGGGACGGCCCGGGACCGCCCCGACCGCCCGGGACCGCCTCAGACCGCCCGGGACCGCCCAGGACCGCCCGGGACCGCCCTGGACCGCCCGGGACCGCCATGGAACGCCCGGGACCGCCCGGGACCGCCCGGGACCGCCCGGGACCGCCTGGAACCGCCCTGGACCGCCCGGGACCGCCCGAGACCGCCCGGGACCGCCCGGGACCACCCGGAACCGCCCGGGACCGCCCGGGAGCGCCCGGGAACGCCCGGGACCGCCTGGACTGCCGGGACCACCCGGGACCGCCCGGGACCGCCCGGGACCGCCCGGGACTGCCCGGGACCGCCCGGGACCGCCCGGGACCGCCCGGGACCGCCCCGGACCGCCCCGGACCACCCCGGATTGCCCCGGACCACACCCGGACTGCTAGGACCACACCCCGGACAGCCGGGACCGCCCCGACCGCCCGGGACCGCCCGCGACTGCCAGGGACCGCCGGGACCGCCCGGACCGCCCCGGACCGCCCCGGATTGCCCCGGACCGCCCGGGACCGTCCCGCACCGCCCGGGACCGCCCCGGACCGCCCGGGACCGCCCCGGACCGCCCGGGACCACCCGGGACCGACCCGGACCGCCCCGGACCGCCCCGGATAGCCCCGAACCGCCCGTGACCGCCCGGGACCGCCCGGGACCGCCCGGGACCGCCCGGGACCGCCCGGGACCGCCCGGGACCGCCCGGGACCGCCCGGGACCGCCCCGAACCGCCCGGGACCGCCCCGGACCGCCCGGGACCACCCCGGACCGACCGGGACCGCCCGGGACCGCCCGGGACCGCCCGGGACCGCCCCGGACCGCCCGGGACCGCCCCGGACCGCCCAGGACCGCCCGGGACCGCCCAGGACCGCCCGGGACCGCCCCGGACCGCCCGGAACCGCCCTAGAACACCCGGGACCGCCCGGGACCGCCCGGGACCGCCCCGGACCGCCCGGGACCGCCTCGGACCGCCCGGGACCGCCCAGGACCGCCAGGGACCACCCTGGACCGCCCGGGACCGCCCTGGAACGCCTGGACGCCCGGGACCGCGGGACCGCCCGGGACCGCCCCGGGACCGCCCTGGACCGCCCGGGACCACCCGGAACCGCCCGGGACCGCCCGGGACCGCCCCGGACCGCCCGGGACCACCCGGGACCGACCAGGACCGCCCGGGACCGCCCGGGACTGCCCGGGACCGCCCGGGACCGCCCGGGACTGCCCGGGACCGCCCGGGGACCGCCCGGGACCGCCCAGGACCGCCCGAACCGCCCGAGACCGCCCGGGACCGCCTGGCACCGCCCGGGACCGCCTGGGACCGCACCGGACCGCCCGGGACCACCCGGGACCGCCCGGGACCGCACGGGATCGCGCAGGACCGCCCCGACCGCCCGGGACTGCCCCGGACAGCCCGGGACCGCCCGGGACCGCCCGGGAGCGCCCGGGAGCGTCCGGGACCGCCCCGGACCGCCCGGGACCAACCGGGACCGCCCGGGACCGCCCGGGACCGCCCGGGACTGCCCGGGACCGCCCGGGGACCGCCCGGGACCGCCCGGGACCGCCCCGGACCGCCCCGGACCGCCCGGGACCGCCCCGGACCGCCCGGGACCGCCCCGGACCGCCCAAGACCGCCCCGGACCGCCCGGGACTGCCCGGGACCGCCCAAGACCGCTCCGGACCGCCCGGGACCCCCGGACCGCCCAGGACCGCCCCGGACCGCCCGGGACCGCCCCGGACCGCCCGGGACCGCCCGGGACCGCCCCGGACCGCCCGGGACCGCCCGGGACCGCCCGGACCGCCCGGGACCGCCCGGAACCGCCTGTGACCGCACCGGAACGCCCGGGACCGCCCGGGACCGCCCGGACCGCACGGGACCGCCCAGGACCGCCCGGGACCGCCCGGGACTGCCCCGGACCGCCCGGGACGGCCCGGGACCGCCCCTGGACCGCCGGGACCACCCGGGACCGCCCGGGACCGCCCGGGACCGCCCGGGACCGCTCTGGACCGCCCGGGACCGCCTGGGACTGCCCGGGACCGCCCGGGACCGCCCCGGACCGCCCCGGACCACCCGGATTGCCCCAGACCGCACCCGGACCGCCTAGGACCACACCCGGACAGCCGGGACCGCCCCGACCGCCCGGGACCGCCCGGGACCGCCCGGACCGCCCGGACCGCCTGGGACCGCCCTAGAACGCCCGGGACCGCCCGGGACCGCCCGGGACCGCCCCGGACCGCCGGGACCGCCTCGGACCGCCCGGGACCGCCCAGGACCGCCCGGGACCACCCTGGACCGCCCGGGACCGCCCTGGAACGCCCGGACCGCCCGGGACCGCCCGGGACCGCCCGGGACCGCCCTGGACCGCCCGGACCACCCGGACCGCCCGGGACCGCCCGGGACCGCCCGGGACCGCCCGGGACCGCCCGAACCACCCGAAACCGCCCGGGACCGCCCGGGACCGCCCGGGACCGCCCGTGACCGCACCGGACCGCCCGGGACCGCTCGGCACCGCCCGGGACCGCCCGGGACCACCCGGGACCCGCCCCGGACCGCCCGGGACCGCCCGGACCGCCCCGAGACCGCCCTGGACCGCCGGGACCGCCCGGACCGCCCGAGACCGCCCGGGACCACCCGGGACCGCCCGGGCCCGCCCGGGACCGCCTCAGACCGCCCGGGACCACCCGGGACCGCCCCGGACCGCCCGGGACCGCACCCGGACCGCCCAGGACCACACCCGGACCGCCCGGGACCGCCCCGACCGCCCGGGACCGCCCGGGACCGCCCGGGACCGCCCCGGACCCCCCGGGACTGCCTAGAACGCCCGGGACCGCCCGGGACGGCCCGGGACCGCCCCGGACCGCCCGGGACCGCCTCAGACCGCCCGGGACCGCCCAGGACCGCCCGGGACCGCCCTGGACCGCCCGGGACCGCCATGGAACGCCCGGGACCGCCCGGGACCGCCCGGGACCGCCCGGGACCGCCTGGAACCGCCCCTGGACCGCCCGGGACCGCCCGAGACCGCCCGGGACCGCCCGGGACCACCCGGAACCGCCCGGGACCGCCCGGGAGCGCCCGGGAACGCCCGGGACCGCCCTGGACTGCCCGGGACCACCCGGACCGCCCGGGACCGCCCGGGACCGCCGGGACTGCCCGGGACCGCCCGGGACCGCCCCGGGACCGCCCGGGACCGCCCCGGACCGCCCCGACCACCCCGGATTGCCCCGACACACCCGACTGCCTAGGACCACACCCGGACAGCCCGGGACCGCCCCGACCGCCCGGGACCGCCCGGGACCGCCCGGGACCGCCCCGGACCGCCCGGGACCGCCCTAGAACGCCCGGGACCGCCCGGGACCGCCCGGGACCGCCCGGGACCGCCCGGGACCGCCTCGGACCGCCCGGGACCGCCCAGGACCGCCCGGGACCACCCTGGACCGCCCGGGACCGCCTGGAACGCCCGGGACCGCCCGGGACCGCCCGGGACCGCCCGGGACCGCCCTGGACCGCCCGGGACCGACCAGGACCGCCGGGACCGCCCGGGACTGCCGGGACCGCCCGGGACCGCCAGCGGACCGCCCGGGACCGCCCCGGATTGCCCCGGACCGCCCGGGACCGTCCCGCACCGCCCGGGACCGCCCCGGACCGCCCGGGACCGCCCCGGACCGCCCGGGACCACCCGGGGACCGACCCGGACCGCCCCGGACCGCCCGGATAGCCCCGAACCGCCCGTGACCGCCCGGGGACCGCCCGGGACCGCCCGGGACCGCCCGGGACCGCCCGGGACCGCCCGGGACCGCCGGGGACCGCCCCGAACCGCCCGGGACCGCCCCGGACCGCCCGGACCACCCGGACCGACCGGGACCGGCCCGGGACCGCCCGGGACCGCCCGGGACCGCCCCGGACCGCCGGGGACCGCCCCGGACCGCCCAGGACCGCCCGGGACCACCCAGGACCGCCCGGGACCGCCCCGGACCGCCCGGAACCGCCCTAGAACACCCGGGGACCGCCCGGGACCGCCCGGGACCGCCCCGGACCGCCCGGGACCGCCTCGGACCGCCCGGGACCGCCCAGGACCGCCAGGGACCACCCTGGACCGCCCGGGACCGCCCTGGAACGCCCGGGACCGCCCGGGACCGCCCGGGACCGCCGGGACCGCCCTGGACCGCCCGGCACCACCCGGAACCGCCCGGGACCGCCCGGGGACCGCCCCGGGACCGCCCGGACCACCCGGGACCGACCAGGACCGCCCGGGACCGCCCGGGACTGCCCGGGACCGCCCGGGACCGCCCGGGACTGCCCGGGACCGCCCGGGACCGCCCGGGACCGCCCAGGACCGCCCGAACCGCCCGAGGACCGCCCGGGACCGCCTGGCACCGCCCGGGACCGCCTGGGACCGCACCGGACCGCCCGGGACCACCCGGGACCGCCCGGGACCGCACGGGATCGCCCAGGACCGCCCCGGACCGCCCGGGACTGCCCCGGACAGCCCGGGACCGCCCGGGACCGCCCGGGAGCGCCCGGGAGCGTCCGGGACCGCCCCGGACCGCCCGGGACCAACCGGGACCGCCCGGGACCGCCCGGGACCGCCCGGGACTGCCCGGGACCGCCCGGACCGCCCGGGACCGCCCGGGACCGCCCCGGACCGCCCCGGACCGCCCGGGACCGCCCCGGACCGCCCGGGACCGCCCCGGACCGCCCAAGACCGCCCCGGACCGCCCGGGACTGCCCGGGACCGCCCAAGACCGCTCCGGACCGCCCGGGACCGCCCCGGACCGCCCAGGACCGCCCCGGACCGCCCGGGACCGCCCCGGACCGCCCGGGACCGCCCGGGACCGCCCCGGACCGCCCGGGACCGCCCGGAACCGCCCCGGACCGCCAGGGACCGCCCGGAACCGCCCCGGGACCGCCCGGGACTGCCCCGGACCGCCCGGGACGGCCCGGGACCGCCCTGGACCGCCCGGGACCACCCGGGACCGCCCGGGACCGCCCGGGACCGCCGGGACCGCACGGGACCGCCCAGGACCGCCCGGGACCGCCCGGGACTGCCCCGGACCGCCCGGGACGGCCCGGGACCGCCCTGGACCGCCCGGGACCACCCGGGACCGCCCGGGACCGCCCGGGACCGCCCGGGACCGCTCTGGACCGCCCGGGACCGCCTGGGACTGCCCGGGACCGCCCGGGACCGCCCCGGACCGCCCCGGACCACCCCGGATTGCCCCAGACCGCACCCGGACCGCCTAGGACCACACCCGGACAGCCCGGGACCGCCCCGACCGCCCGGGACCGCCCGGGACCGCCCGGACCGCCCCGGACCGCCTGGGACCGCCCTAGAACGCCCGGGACCGCCCGGGACCGCCCGGGACCGCCCCGGACCGCCCGGGACCGCCTCGGACCGCCCGGGACCGCCCAGGACCGCCCGGGACCACCCTGGACCGCCCGGGACCGCCCTGGAACGCCCGACCGCCCGGGACCGCCCGGGACCGCCCGGACCGCCTGGACCGCCCGGACCACCCGGGACCGCCCGGGACCGCCCGGGACCGCCCGGGACCGCCCGGGGACCGCCCGAACCACCCGAAACCGCCCGGGACCGCCCGGGACCGCCCGGGACCGCCCGTGACCGCACCGGACCGCCCCGGACCGCTCGGCACCGCCCGGGACCGCCCGGGACCACCCGGGACCGCCCCGGACCGCCCGGGACCGCCCGGGACCGCCCCGAGACCGCCCTGGACCGCCGGGACCGCCCGGGACCGCCCGAGACCGCCCGGACCACCCGGGACCGCCCGGGCCCGCCCGGGACCGCCTCAGACCGCCCGGGACCACCCGGGACCGCCCGGACCGCCCGGGACCGCACCCGGACCGCCAGGACCACACCCGGACCGCCCGGGACCGCCCCGACCGCCCGGGACCGCCCGGGACCGCCCGGACCGCCCCGGACCCCCCGGACTGCCCTAGAACGCCCGGGACCGCCCGGGACGGCCCGGGACCGCCCCGGACCGCCCGGGACCGCCTCAGACCGCCCGTGACCGCCCAGGACCGCCCGGGACCGGCCCTGGACCGCCCGGGACCGCCATGGAACGCCCGGGACCGCCCGGGACCGCCCGGGACCGCCCGGGACCGCCTGGAACCGCCCTGGACCGCCCGGGACCGCCCGAGACCGCCCGGGACCGCCCGGGACCACCCGGAACCGCCCGGGACCGCCCGGGAGCGCCCGGGAACGCCCGGGACCGCCCTGGACTGCCCGGGACCACCCGGGACGGCCCGGGACCGCCCGGGACCGCCCGGGACTGCCCGGGACCGCCCGGGACCGCCCGGGACCGCCCGGGACCGCCCCGTACCGCCCCGGACCACCCCGGATTGCCCCGGACCACACCCGGACTGCCTAGGACCACACCCGGACAGCCCGGGACCGCCCCGACCGCCCGGGACCGCCCGGGACCGGCCGGGACCGCCCCGGACCGCCCGGGACCGCCCTAGAACGCCCGGGACCGCCCGGGACCGCCCGGGACCGCCCGGGACCGCCCGGGACCGCCTCGGACCGCCCGGGACCGCCCAGGACCGCCCGGGACCACCCTGGACCGCCCGGGACCGCCCTGGAACGCCCGGGACCGCCCGGGACCGGCCCGGGGACCGCCCGGGACCGCCCTGGACCGCCCGGGACCGACCAGGACCGCCCGGGACCGCCCGGGACTGCCCGGGACCGCCCGGGACCGCCACGGACCGCCCGGGACCGCCCGGGACCGCCCGGGACCGCCCGGGACCGCCCGGGACTGCACGGGACCGCCCAGGACCGCCCGGACCGCCCGGGACTGCCCCGGACCGCCCGGGACCGCCCGGGACCGCCCGGGAGCGCGCGGGACCGCCCGGGACCGCCCAGGACCGCCCGGGACCACCCGGGACCGCCCGGGACCGCCCGGGACCGCCTGGGACCGCCCGGGACCGCCCGAACCACCCGAGACCGCCCGGGACCGCCCGGGACCGCCTGGGACCGCCCGTGACCGCACCGGACCGCCCGGGACCGCTCGGGACCGCCCGGGACCGCCCGGGACCACCCGGGACCGCCCCGGACCGCCCGGGACCGCCCGGGACCCGCCCGGGACCGCCCGGGACCGCCCTGGACCGCCGGGACCGCCCGGGACCGCCCGAGACCGCCCGGGACCACCCGGGACCGCCCGGGCCCGCCCGGGACCGCCCAGGACCACACCCGGACCGCCCCGGGACCGCCCCGACCGCCCGGGACCGCCCGGGACCGCCCGGGACCGCCCCGGACCCCCGGGACCGCCCTAGAACGCCCGGGACCGCCCGGGACGGCCCGGGACCGCCCCGGACCGCCCGGGACCGCCTCGGACCGCCGGGACCGCCCAGGACCGCCCGGGACCGCCTGGACCGCCCGGGACCGCCATGGAACGCCCGGGACCGCCCGGGACCGCCCGGGACCACCCGGGACCGCCCGGAACCGCCCTGGACCGCCCGGGACCGCCCGAGACCGCCCGGGACCGCCCGGGACCGCCCGGGACCGCCCGGGACCGCCCGGGAGCGCCCGGGACCGCCCGGGACCGCCCCGGACTGCCCGGGACCACCCGGGACCGCCCGGGACCGCCCGGGACCGCCTGGGACTGCCCGGGACCGCCCGGGACCGCCCGGGACCGCCCGGGACCGCCCGGGACCGCCCCGGACCACCCGGGACCGCCCGGGACCGCCCGGGACCGCCCGGGACCGCCCGGGACCGCCCGGGACCGCTCTGGACCGCCCGGGACCGCCCTGGGACTGCCCGGGACCGCCCGGGACTGCCCGGGACCGCCCGGGACCGCCCCGGACCGCCTCGGACCACCCCGGATTGCCCCGGATCGCCCGGGACAGCCCGGGACCGCCCGGGACCGCCCGGGACCGCCCCGGACCCGCCCGGACCGCCCCCGGACTGCCCGGGACCGCCCCGGACCGCCCGGGACTGCCCGGGACCGCCCAGGAACGCCCGGACCGCCCGGGACCGCCGGGGACCGCCTGGGACCGCCCGGGACTGCTCTGGACTGCCCGGGACCGCCCGGGACTGCCCGGGACCGCCCGGGACCGCCCCGGACCGCCCCGGACCACCCCGGATTGTCCCGGAATGCACCCGGACCGCCTAGGACCACACCCGGACCAGCCCGGGACCGCCCCGACCG